>NW_022704401.1:224924-230864 GCF_011630105.1 Anneissia japonica | reverse complement strand
CAACGCATGATCCAACGTAATTCAGAGCAATGTCTATCTCTTTTAGATTTGTAATTACAGCCTAATATAATGAAACGTAAATTGTTTATGGAGTGTCCCTGAGATTTAAAATGATCGCTCACAGAATACCCTTTGCTCTTATCTGTAACAGATTTCTTGTGATTATTTAATCTTAATCTAAGTTTAGTACGGGTCCCACCAATATAATTGCCTATCTTACATTTGTCACAAAATATATCATGTACACAGCATTCCAGATATTACAATCAAGGTTCGGGGAGCGGATTTTACAATTCGTCCCAGGTATATGAAATATCTTATCAGTAGTTATTATTGAACATAGCTGGCACCTTGGTTTCAGACACGGTGGGTAGGTGAGTGTAACTTGGATGATGTTAACAAACATTTTAATTTAGGCGGCTGGCAGCGAGCAACAGGGACACTCCATAGACAATTTATGTTTCATTATAGGCTGTAATTATAAATATACAAAAGATAGACATTGCTCCAAAGTTACTTTGGATCATGTGTATCAAATCACATATCAACCTCAACAAAGATCTAGGCTTCGCTAGTGGCTACATAATCACTAAGGACTAATCTCTTAATCACCCTAGCAGTCTCCTATTATGTAACATATAAACTATTTACTAATTATTTATTTTCTAATGTCTCATTCACGTTGAGAAAGTCCTGAGGACAGGACGAAATATTCGTGCCAAATAATATTATGTTCCTATAATACGTCAACTGCGTATGATTTCCTTTTATCGTAAAGGCCTAAATGAGACAACAGTAGAAAATAATTACTGGTTGAAACAATAGGTAAATAATTTATGTTACATGCTAGGAGACTGCTATGGTGATTAGTCTTTATTAATAGTGAATGTGTAACCACTAGTAAAGCCTAGATTTTTGTTTGAGTCCGTTGATGTGTGATTTGATACGCATGATCAAACGGAATCCGGAGCAACGTCTACCTCTTGCAGATTTGTAGTTACAGCCTAATATAATAAAACCATGGAGGAAATATATTTTTGTCTATGATATAACGCAAATTGTCTATGGAGTGTCCCTGTCAGTTAATATGGTCGCTCACAGGAAACCATAAACACTAACATCAACTGTTTCATGCTAATGTAATCTTCAGGAGTGAGAGAACATTTTTTGCGTATATGAATGCTAAGGCAGGTGGATATGCAAATGATTTAATTGTTTTTATGTAGATTTTTTGTTGTACCTGCACTCAGACAATAGCTGGGTTCTTTTGTTTAATTTTGACTGTTTGTCTGAATATATTATGTGAAATTTCTCGGTTGTGCATAGGTTGCAACGTTTAGTTTTAGTGGAGTAAGCCGACGCTCTGTCGATAGTAGACCATTTGATACTGTAGGGTGTGTTGTCTTTCAATTTCCATACGTATAATTTAGAGAGTACGGTGCTGTTTCTGTGTTTGGTTGGGGGTGTTAAAAGTGTAGGCCTATTTATTGTTTGTGTATCGAGTTTTGAACGGTGTAAGGCAATTTCCAGAAAGTGGGCATTCATCTTTTTTTGCAATTGCAGAGTTTATCTGGCTGTTGTTGCTTAGCAATCAGAAGCTGTTTGTTGCGCGCTCTGATCATCACAAATGTTTCTTGTGCAGCTATAGCTGACTTTGACATTGTTTTTGTTGAACAGCTTGTGTAAGATGTTGCCACTCGAAAGTGCTTTTTTAAATTTTTTTTTAACCAAGTTAAGGAATGATTTTCCGATGTTGCAACCGTTGCTATGCAAATTTAAATTTATTCATGAAATTTAAGTATACAGGAAGCCTAAAGTTTATTAAAATCTTTATTTTCATAGGTTTTATGAATATGTTTAGCATCTGAATTATCTATTATTATCGTAGAATAGGATTATGTAAAAAAATGCTGAAACTTTAATATAATTGCATAGCAACACTCTTTTCATCTTCCATAGCAACGAAGCAAAATCAGCAGAATTGCACATACATTTGTCATTGACCAAGCAAAAATCATGAGATACAATATATTTATATAATAATAAACATCTCTTATTGAACAAAGTTAACACATTGGTGTATAAAATACAAGGTCATCACCATAGCAACTGTTGCTATGCAAATTTGAATTTCCTATTTTTTCATAAAATAAGTATATAATGACCTAAGGTATAGTAATAAATTAGTATAGGATTTATGAAAAAATGTTTATTAAATATCCTAAGATAACACAATTTAGTATGAAAGCAAGGTCATCACCATAGCAAATGTTGCTAATTGAAATATCCTATTTTTTGTAAATTATTAAAACGAAAACCTGAAATTTATTAATATAATTAAAGGTTTCGTGAGAGATGTTTAGTAAATATTAATATTGTAAGATAACATAAATGAAAGATAACATCTTAATGTGAATACAATATTGATAGTTATCACGATAGCAATGAATAAAAATCACTAGAATTGCTATTTATTTGGCTTTACATTTTTTTAAATAACACACGGTCTTTGTTTAAAAAAAGGTATACATAAAAATGTTAAAAATAGGTAATCACCATAGCAACCATTGCTAGCAAACTTAATGAAAACTTGTAAGTTTAATGAAAAATGTTTATTAAATGTTTATTAATATTTATTTCATTTTATCAGACCAACAGTGAATCATTACCACTAAAATATATAAAACTTAAATATCATAGGAGAACATTAATAATCAATTTAAAATATAATTTCATATATTGCATACAATATGGTTTTTAATTTCCATATAAAATAATTTTGGAAATTTATGCAGTGGTTTGTAGAACAAAACGTCATTACCATAACAACAATTTCTACGCACATTTTAATGTATAATGAAAAATTAAAATGTAATAATGTTATTAATATCATAAGATAAAATTCAGTTATAATACATCTCAAAATAATTCCACATACATTTATGATTAAACAAATTATGAAACAGTGGTGTAGAAAAATACAGTGTCCTCACTATGATAACAATCACATATAGACTAAGACTAAACATTAGTTTAGGGACTTAAGATTTGATCAACATATCTTCCCATTTTTCTTTCATTTTGCGTCAAGCCATCTGTTTTTAATTTATATGAGGCATTGTACAATGGTTTTCTTTCTTGACTTCATACATTCTGATAACATACTGTATATTTATAATATACATACATATCTTCCCAAATTTCTCTTATTTTGTCCACATCTTATCGGAAACTCTACTTCGATACCTATGTCTAGTTATGTCCTCTTTTTAGTTTTTCAATTTCATGTCATGTCTTTTAATTCATAAACATCATATCCCATTTTACCATCAGATTCTTCCTCTAATTCTATAATTAAATCTGTCACCTGCCACTACTGTAGGAATCTAACATTGTTGTATTGCAACTCTAAATATTCCAATGATGGGATTGGATTGGATTTATTCGGTGTAAACACCAAGGATAGCCCACGAAAGTCTAGAAGAAGACTTATTTCCAGTGGGGTCCTTCTGGTGGAAGGGCCGTCGGAACCACACCGGCCGCACCGGCTTTGGCCTGACCACTTTTTCTCAATATTGTTACATATTTTATTTTTTGGGATTTTTTTTAACTATTAAAGACCCAACAGTGTGTCAAAACATCAAAAAATAGGAAATATACAAAATGATATAAAAAATAAATGTCTAAAGATTAAAAATACGGTACATAAAATTACATAAAAATTAAGTTTCACATATTAAATATTACATAAATATGCCTATTACATTAAAGGTAGAAATATTACAATTAAAAATATCAAATAAGAGACAATGGCAAATAACAGAACTTTGACATTGTTTAGAGGTATAAACATATAATTACAATTAACTATGTATGAAATGTTGGGGTTAGTCACCACACAAGGCTTATGCGGATAAAGTCAGCCCTGATTACTTTCTATTCTTGGTTGCCAGATGCTATTTTTTGGGTATCACAGATGCCATAATTTCATAATTTGTTCACATCATGCATGCTGTTTCTGCCCCTTGCTGGGGAGTGGTATTTGGCTGTATAATTGCCAGTTGCTATTTTCGGGCATCCCAAAATTATACTTTTAGACTACAATATTAGGGAACAGATATGCAATGGCTTTGCTTTCTGGAAGTATTACTATTTTATAAGATTAAATATAGCAACCCTAATTAGTCTATACCAAATCGAAACTACAGATTTTTCTCGGGGCTTTTTCCCTGCACCCTTACCGGAGATTTTATTTTCCATTGATTCTAAATTGGACTCACTTTAAACAAAGTTTCATCTTCATCATCATCATCATTATTTCATATTTTTTCTGGGCATCCAGTTAAACAAAGTTTCCACGGTATGACCACTGAACCCCTGTAAAACTAGCCACATTTAACAACATTGTGACGTTATTTGTGTAGGCATAGGAGGCCTACTGTATTTCCATAGATAATTCATAGCATACTTTATCATGTGTATTCATAGAATATGTTCTAGGCCTATTTAATTAATTGCATATTGTTAATATTTCTCAATACTGCACGTCGTTTAGATATAATTATAGTTATCATTGTTATTCCTTGTACATAGTGTTTCCTGCACTTTATTTATTGATGGAGGAATAAGCAACTTAATTGCATTTTGAACAATATATCATTTTCGCAGTAGACCTACATTTGTCTATTCCCATGATTTAAGATGATCTTACGAATTGTAATTTGGTCAATGCTACCACATTCTGTGTCCAGATATAGAATTTTTAACCTGGATGCTTTTTTCTGTGCCCACTCTTTAGCATCATGTACAGGGCATAGGCCTTTATTATCTCTATTTTTTCTTGGTCCAAAACATATGGGACAGAGGTGGGTATATCTCTAGTCCCCACTAACTTTAAATCATTGTCTGCCAATAGATAGGATGGGGGAGGGGTGGTGGCTATACAGGTTTGCCAGCTTGTATTTCCAGGCATCCAGAGGTACCATATTTCCAACATAGACTCTATCTCTGTGCTAATTTTATTTCTTTGAGGGGAGGGGCTAGCGGCTCTACAAATTGTCAGCATTTATTTCTGGGCATTCAGAGTTGCAAAAAAGTTGTTCAACAACCACGATGAGGCTGATAGTGGATGCTCAGCGCCCTACTAACTTTTACAACAAAATTTGTTTTAGTTCTCCTGCCCAACAGTGGTACGAATCTGCAGTTAAAATTTAAAATATCGGTATGCAACTACTGTACCAGCCTACTCATTTTGATTTGCTGTACATAATAAGAATGAGAAAGTTTACCTTACCGTTTTCAAGAGTTGGAAAACCTTGAATTTTGAAGGATTTTAAAGTCCTTAAGTCATTAATAGACACGTAGCTCAAAATAGGGAAAGCTCATTTCCCGCCATCTAGGAATCACAATTTTCCCGGGGGAGGACCCCTGTTCCCCCACCCCTTCGTTTTTTTTGGATTTTTGGGAAAACTTTTGGCCCCCACCCCCCAAATTTGAACCCATTCATATTCCAATTCATCATATTAGTGCCCCCCCCCACACACACTTTGAAAAAAGTCAATTTTAGCGGGAGTGGAGCAGCTCTTGCTGGGGCCACTCCTGCCCATACAGCTACTTGCTGAGATATATAGAAATAAAATCAGTGTGCAACAGTGTCCCAATGATATTGTGCTCTAGCTGAGACCAGAAAAAATCCTTTGTTGAAGTCAGGGCTGAGAAAACAGA
Source organism: Anneissia japonica (assembly GCF_011630105.1). Classification (NCBI taxonomy): domain Eukaryota; kingdom Metazoa; phylum Echinodermata; class Crinoidea; order Comatulida; family Comatulidae; genus Anneissia; species Anneissia japonica. Next base: position 225,140 of record NW_022704401.1, on the reverse strand, counting down.
TTTCTTTGTTAAATTGTTCATTTCTGATGCACCTGAGCAGCAGGCATGGAGTATTTTATCGTCAGTGATTGGTATCGATTCAGCACCCCATTCTCCGCCACCCCCACAGCAAAATCCATTGTTTTTGCCAATGCCCTCGTATACCCACAACTTCAATTGGTTGCCCTGATTATTGTCTCTTATACACATCTATATGGCTTTGCTTTCTGGAAGTAT
>NW_022704401.1:213920-223013 GCF_011630105.1 Anneissia japonica | reverse complement strand
TACGTTCATGCGTCCGTTGGCCGCCGAGAAAACGTTGCGATGCGGGGAAAGTGACACACTTCAAGGTGTGCGCGACTACTAGACTGAACCGGGAAGCAAGAAAGCAATGCCTAAGCTAGGGCCTAAAAAAGAAATGTTATTACAAGGCCTCAGGCCTAGACTTTACAACAAAATTTTTTCAGGGTCATACATGAACTAACTCTGGTGTGATTCTAATTAATTTCCAATATTTATAGCTCTGTAATTCCTGTAAACCGTAAGAAATATATCTGTGATTCGCACACCAAACCTCGCGATCGCGAAGCTCGCACGCGGGTCTCACTCTTCCGGCAACAAACAGATATGACCTACGTTGACCTAAATGTTGACCAATCATAATCAAGAAAAGTTTGAAAACCGCAGTACGTACCGTGTAAAAGTCTACTTCCAAATAGTGCTGAACTTTTGGTTATAAAAAACACCTTTATGTACGTCCTATTTTAGTAAACTTTTAGTATGTTGTTTTACATATAATTCAGTTTATATTTAGATCATAAAACGTTTTGTTACAATTTTGTCCAGTCAAATCCGTATTTCCGGTGGACTAAATATGTTCTAAGCCTATTTAATTAATTGCATATTGTTAATATTTCTCAATACTGCACGTCGTGTAGATATAATTATAGTTATCATTGTTATTCCTTGTACATAGTGTTTCCTGCACTTTATTTATTCATGGAGGAATAAGCAACTTAATTGCATTTTGTCATTTGTCTATTACTATGATTTAAAATGATCTTACGAATTGTAATTTGGTCAATGCTACCACATTCTGTGTCCAGATACAGAATTTTAACCTGGATGCTTTTTTCTGTGCCCACTCTTTAGCATTATGTACAGGGCATAGGCCTTTATTATCTCTATTTTTTCTTGGTCCAAAACATATGGGGCAGAGGTGGGTATATCTCTAGTCCCCACTAACTTTAAATCATTGTCTGCCAATAGATAGATGGGGAGGGGTGGTGGCTATACAGGTTTGCCAGCTTGTATTTCCAGGCATCCAGAGGTACCATATTTCCAATAGACTCTATCTCCGTGCTAATTTTATTTCTTTGAGGGGAGGGGCTAGCGGCTCTACAAATTGTCAGCATTTATTTCTGGGCATTCAGAGTTGCAAAAAAGTTGTTCAACAACCACGATGAGGCTGATAGTGGATTCTCAGCACCCTACTAACTTTTACAACAAAATTTGTTTAGTTTCCCCCCCTCCCCACTTTGACCATTATGGCCGGACCACTTGCAAAATGCTTCCGACGGTTATGGGTGGTGATTGGACAGTACACCGGGAGACAATCCCCTACTCTTATAATATCGGTATGCAACTACTGTACTAGCCTACTCATTTTGATTTACTGTACATAATAAGAATGAGAAAGTTTTCCTTACCGTTTTCAAGAGTTTGAAAACCTTGAATTTTGAAGGATTTTAAAGTCCTTAAGTCATTAATAGACACGTAGCTCAAAATAGGGAAAGCTCATTTCTCGCCATCTAGGAATCACAATTTTTTCCGGGGGAGGACCCTTGATCCCCCACCCCTTCCTTTTTTGGGGTTTTTGGGAAAACTTTTGGCCCCCACCCCCCAAATTTGAACCCATTCATATTCCAATTCATCATATTAGTGCCCCCCCCCCCCCCCCCACCTTTTTTATTTTAAATAAATTTTAAAATTTCAATGCATATAAATGTTTAGCGGGAGTGGAGCAGCTCTTGCTGGGGCCACTCCTGCCCATACAGCTACTTGCTGAGATATATAGAAATAAAATCAGTGTGCAACAGTGTCCCAATGATGCGGACCTATATTGTGCTGAGACCAGAAAAAAATCCTTTGTTGAAGTCAGGGCTGAGAAAACAGATTTCTTTGGTAAATTGTTTATTTCTGATGCACCTGAGCAGCAGGCGTGGAGTATTTTATCGTCAGTGATTGGTATCGATTCAGCACCCCATTCTCCGCCATCCCCACAGCAAAATCCATTGTTTTTGCCAATGCCCTCGTATACCCACAACTTCAATTGGTTACCCTGATTATTTCACGAGTATTTGGGTTGTAATAAATTGAAAGGTGTTACGTAAATAGTTGTATAAACAAGCTATCGAAAGCAATTTGTTCACAGATGGGTTAAAACATGGGAATAACTAATTTTATCATACAGTATTTCATATAACATGCACAGGTTTTGTATGTGATATATCATACAAGATGTATATCCCAGGCTATAATTCATAAGATAATTTACTACAAATAACCTACGTCCAGTATTTTCACCCTGGCATTATTATCTTATCACTTGTATAAGGACGAATTCTAGTACCACACAACGGCGGCGGAACGTTTTTGAAGGGGGGGGGGGGGGGCATTTACTGAAGTCCAATATACGAGTGAAGCGAGCATCTAGGCTGGGGGCCAGGGGGCCGTCTAGAGCCCCGGTGGGGGTCTACGGATATCTTACCAATTTTTATTTTACGTTTGGTGAATTTTATAAGTCATTTTATAGGCATCAAGCTACTGTAATATGACTAATATTTGTTGTAATTTCCAGTGGCGGATCCAGTAATTCGAAATAGAAGGGTACTTTCACAGATAGAAGCTCTATACTACCTCAGCCCCACCATGGTTGGGGCTAAGGTGAGAAAATTTGTGATTATTGCACCTCTAGATGGCGGGAAATTTCACTCTCAAACTTAAATTTGAATATAATTTTCCTTATATCTCCATTAAAAAAAAATTGAACAATTTATCCCCCGCATTTGAATGCGTCACAGATTTCAGAACAAAGTCGAAGTCGAGATTGCTTCCACGATCTCAATAAATTATTTACCATGCGCAAAAATTAGACTGTCTTGGCAACTATTATGATTATTCATATAGGCCTATATTTTTGCATTAATGCTATTCATATAGTGTAAAAAGTAGCCGTTCCTACGATGTAAAATTTAAAGAAAAAAATAAAAGATCAATAAATAATTTTCAAATATTCTATAGAGGTAGAGTTACGTGATACCAACTTGAGCAGACACAGCAACAGAGCACTTACAACATCGATTAGTAGGGGGAAATAACTACTTATATAAAATAAAAGGAGAAATATAGGCCTAATATATACCACTAATTGCAACTACTCGTTAATAGCTGTAGTTGTACCATGCGTATTGGTTGAATCGATATATATATATTCAGAATGACACGAATATGCATACACTTAGCAAATTATGCCATTTCAAGCAATATGGTAGACAAGGAATATTAATAGATTTGAAGATACACTTTTTGTTTCAAATTTTAAATATTTTCCAGGAATCTCTCTAATTTAAGACCAATTTTCAAAGAACCAAATAAGAATATTCAATCTTTCCGTTCGTTCGTTCGTTCGTTCGGTCTGTCGGTCGGTCGGTCCGTGCGTACGTTCGTTCATTCATTCAATCTTTATTCAGCCAAACAAATGTACAATACAATGAATACAGTAAAAACAACAGAAATAACAAATTGTAAAATAAACTAAGATGGCTAGGATTGGCGATTGTGACTGACACTTAGCTCGAAAGCCCATTAACCCCCCGATTAACCCAGTCTTAGGGAATTACAGATCATATAAATAACAAAACATCACTTTTTATTTACAAAAATTAAAACAAAAACAAACAAAATCCCACAAAGCTAATTCTATAACTTTAGACAGAACCTCGAGACCACTCCAAATTTTTAGGTCCTAAAAGTGGTCTCGAATACAATTATTGGAGAACGAACTTTAGTACAATATTATGAGCCAGATAACCAGATACAAATGTATTCAAAGGAAACAGTAGCCTGAGTCTACAACAGCATGGACGATGTCCTACTGTTCGATATTATTAACGCTCAAGCTGAGTTGTCCACTGACGTTTCTAATAAAAAATAATTTTCCGTAATGTCAATCAACATAGTACATTGTAGTCGGTGATTATCTGCCATCGGCAATAATTACAATTTTGTCAATAAACACTGAAGAGGAAAAAACGGAAATTTGAAATACTTGTTTTAATAAATTACGTTGTATCTCCATATCATTTTTTTCTTTATATGTTCATAACTATTGATATTTTCGAAACCGAGCAAAAAAATATTTGCGCAAATCCGACAAACTTTTTCATTTTCATTACACATCTGTTTGTATTTCAATGGGACATTTAAATAATCATACGAAAAAGATGAATAATAATGAAACAGAGGTGGTAAATTGGAAGGCTTAATAATAGGCCTGCTCTGTGGAACAAGCTTTGGCGGTGTACCTTATATTATGATATCTATTCATGGGCCCAAGCCCTATGTTAGAGCCATTCTAATTAGAAAACACGCTTATTTTACGAGTTTCTTTTTAATGTGTTTTTTGATAAGATCATTTAAATTATTAGTTTTATCGATTATTATCACAGAGTGAATATAAAGCATCGATCTATTCTCAATTCGTAAGCTTGTAACTTATATACTGTGTAAGACAAATTTAATTTTAATCATAATAAAGACGGATATGACCTCTAAAAAGAAGTTATACCCGTCATTATTATGACTATCCTAACTAGCAATCACATTATAATATACACACATGCCATTTTCAATTATGATAATGTAAATGTCACATGGATTCAGATGAAAGTTGCTATAATATAGAGCAGAGCAGACAAAAGACAAACACAAGGGAATATTAGGGTGAGAAATTCATTTGATTTGCTACGTTAAGCTATGTGCCGTTGTCACGCAACTGCAGTTTACATATACTGTACCTACGTTTCCGCCTACATTTTTTTTTTTCAATAATTTTTACGTTCTCATACTTAACGACACCACCGTATACAATATCGATAATAAGAGCGCACTATATCTAGATACAGTATATAAATCTATTCAATGTTTTATACACAATCTTCTACATATTGGTTTGACCATGGAGGTATTTTTATACCTCCATGGTTTGGCATAACGCATCTTTAAGGAGCGTCAAACTTAACAGCTGACTGAACAGAAACAAGGCCAGGAATACGCCCGTGCCAAACAAGCACACACGCTGTCCCGCAAACGCACGTGCTTTTGCGTATGTTTTAACCTGAGATAACCATATACGGATTTGGGGGGCACATCTAGATGTGTATAAGCCCCCCCCCCCTTTTTTTTGGAAAGAAAAAAACGAAAAAAAAAAAAAAAAAAAAAAGGAAAAATTGATCGCTCAAAAACGCCACAGAGGTTATTTTCGGGCGTCTAGAACACATAAATTTCGCGGGGGACATGCCCCCTGACCTCCCAGGGTAGTATTATCTCGATCGGGCCCACTTTTCCCCCTCCCCTCCCTTTGGACATCTCTGGATCCACTCCTGTCATACGTATATAAGTTGTCTCAGGTTTTAACATTGATGTTTTTATTGGACCTTAGCAACAGTTTCTAAGGGGCGGGGCTTAGCGGAAACACGACACTTTTCAACCCCCCCCCCCCAATCTTTGGTTCAGAGCCCGAAGGGCAACAACTGAGCCAACCTCTTCAACTAGGCCTATGTGATAGTGGTCTAATTATAGTAATGGTATTAATGACTTTTAAAAAGTATCCCTTTGATGACCCCGTCTTGCAGTTCAATAGTTATTTGCGGTGCATCGAAACTAGTGCTGTGTTCAAACGAATGTGAAATTTCAGTGGACCAATTCACTGAGGCATGTGCAGAGACAGCAACAGGCCCTGGGTTAAAATCCCTGTTGGGACGAGATTTTTCATATTCGCAGTTTCCACTTCTTTAACGAAAATGCGAAACCTTTCTATGAATTTTATATATTTCTAAATATTTTTCCCTCCGACAGACTAGATTTTATCACAACCGACGGTTGGGCCCCGGTCCCCAAGACCAGCGGACAATTTGTTGGCACCTCACCTGGACAATTGTAGTAGACCTTTATTTCATTGTTTCTTTTCTGTGTTAGGGTCTATTTAAATTTTGAAGTTTGTAGTGGGGTCTTTTTCAGTCGGGAATTCGTACTGCAGGCCTATAAAAGAAGTGTTTGTCATGGGAGCTTAGGCCATTCGTGAGATAAAAACTGGAGGAATTACTTATAGGCCTACTAGGCCTAATCTGTTAAGTAGTATTTGGTAACTTTACGCTTGTAGCAGAATACTGGGTGTTAGTAAAAGGGCTTTACAGGGCCCTTTGGGCTGAAAGGCCGTAGCGTCTCCCCACCCCCGCCAAGAGCCTATAACAGTGACGGATCCAGGAATTTGAAAAAGAGGAGGTACAAAGAGGGACTTTCACAGATGGAAGGTCTATACTACCTCAGCCCATCATGGTTGGGGCTGAGGTAAGACATTTTATGATTGTGGCACCTCTAGACGGCCGGAAATGGCACTCTTACACTCAAAATTTTAGTAAAATTTTTTTCTCTATTTTTTTTTTCAATTTTGAAAAATTTAAGGAGGGGGAAGGGTGTCGGGGGTCCATCCTTGAATCCGCCACTGCATAAGCGTTACGTCACTGGGCCCAAGCTGGAAGGGCAGTCGGTCAAAGGCCACAACCATTCAAGTATTTCGATGTCAAAGTCAAACGATCTTAGATTAGTCGTAATTCTTATATGTTTATCATTTTGTCACCTTAATTATGCACAGAACTGTTCTTACGTTGTGTTCAGAAAAGACAACCGATCGGTTTTGCATGCCATCGAAAACCACTAAAGAGGAAATCATTACCTACTATCATTCCAAAGTAAATGAATTATAATATCGACAAGTAAAAAAAGTTAACGAACTTCGTCAATTTCCATAAATTTAATAGTTCATATAGGCCTACGCATTTCAGACGATAAAACTTTTACACGCACACATCAACTGAGTACAATCTTTATAGAGAAAATAAATAAGCAATGAAAGACCACTATATGAATTTATAAAGCAACCCTAAAGTATACAAACCTCAATGAAAATCTAAAATTTACATCCTTATTAAAAGAATAGGCTAACTGTAGACATTAAGATACATAAGGAACAACGTATATGACAATGCCTTCACCTTTGCTTCTTCTGCAATAATGTTAAGCTTTTCAAATTTATTGATTTTAATTTATTATTATTATATTAAGTTTAGAATACACCAAGATGAAATATCACTCGTCTCATAAATTCTAAATATTTTCTTTGAATAATTTAAAACAATAGACTTTTATACATTGATGCAACTTGACACAAATACACCACGTTATATTTACTACCATCACATTATGTATAGAGCCAGGATTTCAAAAGCAAGGGGGGGTGGAGGGAGATTTTGGAATATATATTGATAAGAAAATTTACTATCTTTGTAAGAGCATTTGCACTGTGTTCACCCGTGTCGTCCCAAACCCCTGATCAACTACATCACATGTAATTAATAAAATTCACAACTGCGTTTTATCGACCGTTGTTTCCAACACCCTCTCCCCCATACATGTAATATTAGCTGCCATTAATAATGCGAAAATGGAAGTTCTCTCTGTATCATTCATTTAACAATCATTCATTTAACAATCTAACATGCATGCTAATCCATTGAATTTGTTTGTCAGTTGCCAAGTTCGTTCACCATTTAACCTTACACTTCCACCTACAAATAGCATACTATTTTGAAACATAAGGCCTAAGTATGTTTATATTACGACATGGTACCTTTAGCAATGACTCGTATATAACAATAATGCTATAGTAAAGATGATGATGATGATGATGATAATGATGATGATAACAATAATAATATTAACAATAATAATAATTAGCACTAAAACAATAAAATAATAATTTATTATAATGAAATAAAACACTAACATTATAAGAGTGTTAATAATAATACTAATGGTAAAATAAACACAACATACTAGTGGTAGAAATAACTGTAATAGCAATACTGATGATTAAAAAATAATAATATCAATATTAGTAACTATTAATCATAAAATGTAATAGGATACAAATAACAGTAATATTAACAATAAAAATACCAATAACAATAATAGTATTACCAATATTATAATTGTATATACATATATATATATATATATATATATATATATATATATAATAATAACAATAATAATAATAATAGAAGCACGTGCTTCGTCACAGACCTCTGCGTAAAACTACAATTACTTTAAAATCAGACATTTTGAGGGCTTTAAAACGCAAAAATAAAAACAATAGCAATAACAGTGTTACGTCACGATACCACGTTATACTACTACGTTGCTATCGTTGCAAAATGAGTTCTACCGCACGCCATTTTTCACCACTGACTGATGATTAAATGTGTGTTCGATAACTAATATAATGCGAGCTTTTGTATTTTTAGTACATTCTGATGGTAAAATATTAGATTTTAAAATGCCTAATCCAGAAAGCCTATGAAGTCGTTCAGGCGTAATGAAAGGTAACCAACATGACGACACGACAGTGGTACTCTATAGTAAGGGATTGTCTCCCGGTGTACTTCCCAATCACCACCAGGACACTATTAGAGAGAATCCTTCAGATTTCTTGGGTTAACCTTGGTATGATTCACACCAAAATTACTCCTAACCTATCTAAATATTGATATTAATTACAATAACCATATTATAATAATGGCAATAATATAATAATGACATAATATCGAATAATAATAATAATAATGATATTATGATAAATGAGAAGGTAATGATAGTATTGCACAATAACATGCCTTAAGACATTCTTACTATTTTTAGCTTGTAGTACATTTGGTCACAAATGAATTATTCTATGCCTTAAATATTACAACTAGAAAACAAACATGGCTAATTTTTTTTTAATCACACTATTTTTCAGCTCATAGGCAGTTGTTCCTACAGAACCCAAATTTTTACACTTACAGTATTCTTAAATACTTAGATAAAGCGATGAAATAAAATTTATCAAGAATACCTAATCTTTTGTTGTATATCGCATAGCTTCATATTTTGAAATAAATACATCTTTCTGGGTGATAACACCATAATATTTCAGGTCCGTAATTAGGATTCCATAAAGGGGTTCCTATGAAAGCCAGAGGTGTAAAGGCTGTCTCT
>NW_022704401.1:211609-213900 GCF_011630105.1 Anneissia japonica | reverse complement strand
AGGGTGTCGAAGAATGAACTTTTATGGAGGTGAGTGGTGCTGTTCTTAGGACTAAAGTATTCTAGCATGTACTGTATATGTTTTTCATCATCATTTTAATGGTTTTTGATCCATGGGAAGGGGTAGTTTCATTTATCACAGGAGAAGCACCCCCTTCCCTACCCCACCTCTGGTTACACAGACCTGTCTTGTAATAAGTTTATTGGCACATATGAACCTATGGTAATGTACCCACCAAAAACTTGTCTGATGCAGAATGAATTCTTTAATAATTTATATAAATGTATTTTATGACGCCTAATTGTACTGACTGCTTTACTGTAAATGTATTGTTAGTTGTTACAGTTTGTTCACGGTTACTATGGCAATTAAAACATCTAATTGAAGTAATTTCACAAGGCTGATTTATAGCCTTCAAGACTAACATAACATACACTTTTTTTTGGTTAAATTACATGATCAGTTAGTAAGTAGTGGATACTTAGTTTATCACTGGCAGACATTTTAAATCAAATTTTTAGCCTTCTGAAAGACCGGATATTAGTGAATGTTTTAACAAAGGTTTTTATAAAGAAGCTAATAAAACAAACGATTCATTATTAAATATTATGCTTATAATGTTAAATTAAAAATAAATAAAATAGAGAAAAATAATTTTAAACAATATAATAATAATAATAATAATTATAGAAGTGTGCATAAAAAATTAGTAATAGAAAACATTATATTGTAATATATATCATATAATATAATAATCTGGTATGGATGAACACTTATAATTAAAAATTTATGAATTAATTGCAGATTATGTAATATCTTGAGAAATTATTGTACAGTATATAATGTCTGTCAACTTGACCTCTAACCTATTATTGTCAGAGGGTCTTGCTTCGAATCCTGATTGAGAGCAAACAATTTTTCTCCATTGTTCATCACAATATTATAACCATACTAAAGTATATATTTTATTATAAATATATAAATTATATCAATTATATAGTGCCTGTTAAAATTATAAAATGAGACTTGCTATCCCAAAACCAGTATCAGTGATCAAAAAATAAAAATTGATATGTTAATATATACCTATTCTCAACATAGTAATCTTAATGATAGATAATTTACTGGAATCGACTTACTATTGCCAAAGTTATTACAGCTTCTCTGAACTAAAGTATACAATACCGCCACATTCCTTTTCTAATTACTCAGTTTAACATTTAGCTGTATGCTGGTTTCCAGATGGCCTGCCATAGTGGTTGAGGCAACCCAGGTACTATGTAGACCTGTATTACAATACCGCCTTCCGAATTTCCTTAAGACCTTCATAAATATCTTTCAATTTCTTGTATTTTATTTTCATCCTACAGTTTCTATGATGCCTTATAAACTAAGTCTCAATACAAGACTTAGGTTGTGAAACTATATCTTTAGTTGTGAAAAAGAAAATGCTGGTGTCTCTTTAAGATGTATTGTCCCTTGCTAATGTCAAAAAATCATAAAAAAATAAGTTTGAAATAAACTTGATCATTTTGCAATAACATACAAATTATTAACTTGTGCATAGAAATTATTGAATTAAAAACATGTGTACCCTGATTTTTAAACCAACGAATTATAATAAAAATAATCAAACACTTCCAGTGACTGGAAGTGTTTCTATCATTTTTCACTGTAAACTGATGGGTAGACATTTTTTAAAAACACTAATTTCTATGTTCAATTTGATAACTTTTAAGTTACTTCAAATGGGCAAGTTAATTTAAAAAAATATTTTTATGATTTTTTTTTATATTTAGCATGGGACAATACAACTTCAAGGTCAGGCTCCGGAGAAAATAAATTTTGTTGATAGGTTGTAGAACTGTTTTGGCGAGCTTTTCGCCAAATATGCTTTTTGTGTCTTCCACAGAATATCAAAACACTTTTTTCCTCCGGAGGCTGGCTTTAAGCCCTACCAAGACTATGAAATTTTATTTGAGAAGAACATGAGACATGTCATCACATCATGACCATATATAGACACATCATGACTATATATGGACATAAACATTTTTTTTAAATATAGTATAGATAGAGCTTAACAAAGCACCTGGGATTGGTATGCCATTGTTAATGAAAAAATGAAGTGAAATGAAAAAGTGCCAATTGTCCCTTCAAAGTGTAGTAATTTATAACATGACAGTAATTCTGTTTTTGCAAGATGGCCATTATTGAGTGACTGTTAACATCGGTACATGTTTTATCACCAAATAAAAACACAACTAGCGTCACACTGTTATCGATAAGAT
>NW_022704401.1:208815-211488 GCF_011630105.1 Anneissia japonica | reverse complement strand
TAAATTATATGACCTTTGGGTGAAATCAACCACTACAGATACACATTCATAGCAACCAATCAATATTGTACTATTACCATGGCACCCGATAGCTTACAGTGGAATATTCTCATTCTGAATCTGGAAATAGCATGCCTTGAGTGTTGTAAACATGATGCCTAGCTTGCCATTTACAACCTCATGCTCCATTAGGTCCTCAATAAATTGGATTTCAGACCCAAGATGACGAATCCTAATAAAAACAATGTAACAAAACATAATATTAATATATTAATAATGTAATAATATAAATTACAGTATTGAAATGAAATGAAATTATATTCAAAGAATAATGTATTTGTATTATAAATTTGATGGTATAATGCACAAATGAAACATATAATTTTTATAATTATGTTAATTTTTTGTTACTTGCTTGTGTGCATTTCGTTAAGAACATTTGTAAATTCTAGTTTTGACAGGCATATCTTTTGATGACCGTGTTTTTCACTTTTGCCTGTTCTGGTATCTTTAAATTTGCTAATTATTTGCTGTGTTGGTTTGGTTGCTAATTTTGTTTAGAATTAGTGGTTGGTTTATGTATTATTTTCTTGTAACTTGTATAAAAGTGAAGTTTTATTTGTATGTATTTATACATATATTGATATCGAATACACAATAATAATAATAATAATAATAATAATAATAATAATAATAATAATAAAATCAGTTTCTATTAACATCTATATATGTATATTGTGATGAAGGACTTGTTGTATAAAAGCTCTCGTTCCATCTGGCTTTCAACTTATATTGTTCTAATATCCTTTTAAATAATTTTTAAAGGAATCATAGAAAATTATTGTGAACAATATAACAAGGTCCATAAATATAATAGATTAATGAAATATAAATAACAATAAATTTTAAATTATCAGTTTCGCTGTACATTAATTTTTAAGTAACATGAATATTGCTCACTTTTATAGTGTAATCAACGGGGATAAAAGTAAAATAAATATTTTATATCACTATTGTTTTTTTATTCTATTCAGTGATGTCTCTGGGGGTGCATGAGGGTGTGAGGGGGGTGTGCATGCCCCGCCTAAAAAATCTTACCACCGCCGTCGCCCCGAATTGAAAATGTTTGAAGCAAAAAAATTATGCTCAAGTAGATCAGAATCACTTCATAGCACCTTATTTTGTGAACTAGTGCCCTCACCCCACCTCACTTAATTATCTAACCCCACACCTCACGCCCCCATTTAAAGACTTGGGTAAACCACTGTTTTTTATTATTATTAACAAGAATAATAATTATAACAATATCATCTTAACGACTAAAACACATTTCTATATCATGTCGATAAAATACACACTTTGGTGGGATTTATAATAATTATTTTACCTAAGGTGATGTTACTATCCTTTTGGATGGTTGTTCAAGGTATCACTGAAAATGTATTGTCAAAAATTTAAAAAAATTGTGGAAGTGGTTGGTGCAACAGTAGTGGCTGGGACTCTCAACCTTGATGTTGGGGGTTCAAACCCTCAATGTGCAAGTTGCTTGTGCCCCTGGGCAAGGCAGATTATCCATGTTGTTTTTCTCCACCTAGAAGCATAATGGGTACCAGGAGGTTCAAGTGCCAGTACAGGGGTGGATCCAGGATTTAAAAGAGGGGGGTTCAAAATTTTTCCAAAAAACCCCCAAAATGAAAGGGGGGTCCGGAAAAATTTTGATTCCTAGATGGCCGGAAATGAACTTTCCCGACTTCTGAGGAGTCTTTTAAGTCCTTCAAAATTCAAGGTTTTCCCCCTCTTGAGAAAAGGTCAGGAAATTTTATCTCATTCTTTAGGCCTATCATAGAGGGAAAAAAATCAGGCAATATATTATTATATTCCAACAACCTCGAGTAGTTAGATGTAGTCTTTTTTTCCATGGATCGATGAACCGATAAGCCTGAAGAACGCACTTTCGTATATAAATTATTACGACGGTGAACCAAAAACAGTGTGTATAATTTATTTAATTAAAAACTAGTTGGGCTAATCCTACATATAGTTTGTCTGATCTTCCAACCTATGTCTAGGTAGGTTAGCATGCCTTTTGTAAGCCAGGACCCAGTTGTATTTTGTTATGTTTCTTCACAGAGGGGGGGTTCGTCTGAACCCCTTGTACCGCCCTTGGATCCGCCACAGCAGTACGCTGACTTTATACTAAGGGAGCTTAGTATATGAGGCTTGCCATCGCAAACCGGTATTGGTGACCAAAAATGGAAATTGACTTTTTAATATATTCTTATTCTCCACATTAAAATGATGGGTCATTTACTGGTATCAACTTACTATTCATAAGAGTTATGAGTAAAATTTATTACAGCTTCTTTGTATCAAAAATACTGTCAAATTCTTATGCTAATAACTCAGTTTAACAATTAGCGACAGTATGTGGTTTTGGGATAGTAAGTCTCATAATAATTCAGGTTTATTTTATTCACATAAAAAATATGAATATATAAAACATAAAATCACTCATTTGTAGCAAGAGCTGAATTAGGAGCAAAGTTATTAGTAAAATATTGGCTAAAAATACTATATAATTGAGGAGATGAATACAATATTTACACATTGAAAACTGAATTACATTGCCAAACGAATAAAAAATTACTGAAATAAACTGCATTACTAATAAAA
>NW_022704401.1:193609-208368 GCF_011630105.1 Anneissia japonica | reverse complement strand
TTTGATTAAGTCTTTTATCGTGTAAATGATTTTGTAATTTAAATTTTATTAATATACACCTTTAAACAGCCTTCTGTAAAACACAATTAATTTGTGATCAAGTCATTATTATTATTGGCTTTCCCAGCAGTTCTGGGCAGCGACGCAACGATGGGGCCGGGGCCCTGTGGCTTTTCGAGACTGGGGCCCTTTCCGGTCACGGTCGCCAATTACATTGTGGGGTTTAGATGTGTTTTAAATCATGTTTGTCATTGTATAATTGTTTTAATGATTGTAAAATTGCATATTAGTGGAGTAGGAATTTAAAATAGAGGGCCCAGTGACTTTCATAGAAGAAGGGTCTGTACCACCTTTATTATGACACCTCTAGATATGATGACCGGAAATGGCACGCACTGACTTCAAATTTGAATATTTTTTGTTTTTGTTTTTTGTTTCTTTTAAATCATTATTTCTTTTTTACAAATTTGATAAATTAATTATTCCCTTAATCTGTCACTGGATATAATACAATATGTCCTACAGTCAATGTCAGAGACACATTATTCTGTTATGTATCAACAATGTTCTTTTCTGACCAAGGACCCTATAGGTAGGGGCCCCGGGGCCCCTAGATATTGGGGGCCCTGCGGATCACCGCATGAGAGCGTATAAGCGTTACGCCACTGGTTCTGGGAAATCCATTGTTTTTGTTCTGATATTTTTTTCTTTTTCTTACATATATTTTTCCTATTTTTTTTGCACTGTTTTTTTCTGGCCGTCACTTTGGTCACTTCCCATGCTTAGAATTTTTCTGTGCTTTGCCGAATCATAGGCCATACATCAAGGATGTGCCTCCTAATATTTAGTGTCAATCTATGGTGACAGACAGACATAGTAAGTCTAGTTAAAATTATAATTATAAATATTATAAATGTAACTCGGTATTAAAGGAATGATGGTATAAAAACTAATCAGCTCTACTTTCCATGCCTCCTAATGAGATTATATAACACCTTTTAACTTAACAAGCTTCTTAATAAGAATAGGTTACATATATAGCATTTAAGATTACAGATAATGAGATTCCCTGAGAAAGGCAATATGGAATATCAAAATCAATATTAAAGTTATGTAAAGTCAAACCATTCACTCAACACAAAAAAATATCAATTTTTAGTTATTAATACAGGGTTAAGCAGTAAATATAAAAGATAAAAAAAGAATCATTTAAATCCAACATTTCGTTATACAGTTTAAAGCGTTTAAATATACAGCGATTTTGGCCATTTCTAATTCATAAAAAAATATTTTTATGGGGAAAATGACTACATAGCATGATGTACAGATATATAAAGTTAGTTTAGTGTAATAAAATATATTTCAAAAATAATGACATTCCAACATTTTGGCCATTATCTCCGAAACACAATTTGCAAGCAACGATTGGTTTGGCTTGTCTCTGCCACAAATTATGTAATTATTAAACTACTATAACATTATCATAAATATTATCATCATCATCAACACTATCATGATGAAAGTTATAATCAACTTCTATGTCGTCATCATCATCATCATCATCATCATCATCATCATCATCATCATCACCATCATCATCATCATCAATGTCAACTCACCACAACTTTACAATAAGGCAAAACCATATCACCTATTCACAACACCACCTTATTACTATTTCACAATATATCAACACATTACAATTCACAAGACAGTGAAATCATACAATTTCACAGGACAGTGAAACCATACAATTTCACAGGACAGTGAAACCATACATTTTCACAAGATAGTGATACTGCACGATTTCAGAGGTTGGCGACACCTTACCAAATACAAAAACATGGTCACACCAGGACCAAATTGGAAAAAGTGGTTTTAAATGAGTTATGCATGTTTCAAATAAAACAAAAACAATAACTCCCATATGACACAGACATATTTTAATATTAGATTTAGTATTTCTGAAAATGATCAAATAGATCGAAATGTTAAATCTCAAAATGTCTCTGTCTGTTTTTTGGAGATCCCCTGGTTCTACCTATGGTTATAGACATGGTTATTCTTAGTAATTCAGATTTCAAGGACCATTTTTGGGTAGTATTCTTATCATATGTAATACTATATTCACTGAGATAAGCAATCCTTTTTAAATAAGGAATAAAGCTATTCTTGAATAAATCGATATACAGCATATATTATATTTTCTACCAAATAAATTCAATCAATCAATCAATATTAATCTCACAGTTATTGCCACACCACGCAATTTATCACGCAACAAGGTTAATGAATATTTATTAGCTCACCAGGAGGGTTGATCAATATGCATATCAATACTGTATTATTATAGTCTTTACCTTAAGTTTCGCAAATTTTCAACAGCTTCCTTATAGCATATATCAGTAGTTTCAGAGTACCTCTATAAAAACAATAAAAAAAAAAACAATTAAATAAATGTATCGCAATGATTTATCAAATACAAAAAAAAATATACAATATACTATAAAAATTAAGTTGCAATTAAAAAAAAAACCTGTAAAATAATAAAAAAAATTCCTAATATCGACAGCTTGAAAAACATAACTTTTCATTTCAACAACAAATACACTAATCAATTACATGACAGAACAATATGATCATGATGACAATGATTAGGAGAGTCATTATCATCGGGATTATCATGATCACGATGATAATCATCATCATTATGATTATCATCCCTAACATCAAATTACAATCAACACTATAAACATAATTTTACTATCATAATGCAAGGCTGTTTTTATACCTTGTTATATTGCCAATAATGATGATTAAAATAAAATTTTATTTTTATCGACCATGAAAAAATGGAAATTTCAGAAAAAAAACATTTTTTAAAAATTTATTTTTATTTTCACCCATGGCTGCCTTAAAATCTCCCAAAATAAGATATCTATATTTCTTCTTTAATTATATAATTTTAAATCATTTATCAATCCCATTTTTCAATACAATTTTATTTTTATTTTCGTTTTGCCTGGATGCTTTAGGAAAAACTATTTGCTAAATAGGAAAACAAAACTTAAGTTCGCTAAACAAGAAATAAAGAGAATCTTGCCTAATCATCAATATTACTTATATCAATATCATTATCATCATTATTATTATCCTCATTACTATCACAGCATCATCATTATCAACAATATCAACTTATCATTACCATGATCTATGATCAACAAGCCCACCAGAAATGAGCCAATTCAACTGCCAGCATTGGATCCAATCTGTGCTTTCAGCCATGTGAGACAAAAATTGTACTAAAACCGTGACATGCAAATGCTCATTGCACATGGGGCTGATGGCTAAGCTAATTGTTCATTTATTCTTTTTTAAACTTAACATTTTAATGTTTTATAATTGTTTGTCTTGTGACCCTGCATTTGGTGAGTATTCTCATACACTGACCTTGGGTTTTTGTGTTACATTTTTTTGTGAAACTTTACAAGATTTTAAATAAAGAATGAAGGGGAAAAAATCAATAGATCAAATTAAATAAACAATATTTAATACATAGCACATATTCCCTTTTTATGGAGGTTGGAATGGATGATTCCATTATTTTCTAGAGGTAAGTTACATAAATGGAAAAATGGCATAGTCATATAGTATGTATTTACAAAACAAACTTATATATGTATTAGATATAAAAAATATATATAAAAAAACCTAGCTAGATATCACAGATTTATCAGTGTGGTACCTATGGATAAATTAACACAAACAAATGATAATTCCATATAAAATTAAACAAGTACATAGCAAACTTTTTTGCAAATCACTAAAGCGCAAGCTCGGTGGTCTAGTGGTTATGATACCAGGTTAGTTATCTGGAGGTCAGAGGTTTGATTCCAAACCGAATCACTTGCAAATTTTTTGTGCAAGTATTTGGGAACATACTGAGTATTTAGTATGATAACACATCAGGTAGGGAAAAACATCGCCTCTCCATAGCAAACGTTTTACTGAAAACACTAGCTTTCACATTGAATGCATCATGTAGTACTACTATACAACACCTAATAAAGCTACAGTTATAGTAAATTAATTTGTTAGTCACAATAGGCTGTGATATCTAATAATATATTGCTTCTATTAATTTCATTACTACTGTGGTTGCCATAGTTATTTTTATTGTTAGTAATATTATTGGTTTTCATACTACTGAGGGAAAGATATTGCTTTTGCTTTTTTATTTTTTTTCCTATCACTATCATTGGCGTACCTTAAGGATGAGGGAAAACGCTCCCCCCCCTCTCCCACCCAGAAAGCTTATACCCCTTCCCCCTCAGTTTTTCCCAATTGAAAATGTCCAAAGCAAAAAAACATGCTTAAGTAGTTTAAAATCACCTCACCTTATTTTGCAAACCTAGCCGCACTCACTTAATCATCGAGACCCCTGCTCCACATTTACACCCCCCTCAGGCCCCCACTTCAAGACTCCTAGATGAGCTTTCCTGACTTCTGAGGTGTCTTTTAATAACTTTTAAGTTCTTCAAAATTCATAGGTAAATTTTCTCATTCTTATTACAGTAAATAGGCCTAGGCTTATTATGTGTGAAATTGGTCAAAGTCCCTGGCCCGTCCCCTGTCAAAATTTCCCGCACAATTCCTGTGGGGATTTTAGCTACTGAGTGCTAAGCCCTGTGCTAAGCCTACCTTTGGTACATCCACAGCAGAGATTGCGAACGGACGGAAAACTTTTCACCATTGGGAACCAGTGCAAATATTGCAGCCTTTCTGGCATGATTGAGTGGCCCTTTCCCTGTCGTCTTTTTAGAAAACACTGCGATTTTGTATACAGTATATTGATGCCGAATAAATAATAATAATAATAATAATAAGGGTAAATTTTGCATGATGATTTGTATTTTTAGGTTTAAAAAACACAATTTCTGCTCAGGTCCTGAAAAGGTAGGTATAGAATTTTTTTCGCTTGGCAGCTCAAGGAGGGGGGGTCAGGACCCCTTCCCCCTCCCCCAAATCCACCAATACTGTTCAATTTCAAATATTGGATAGTCATCAAACTTGTTCCAAGTATACAGCAGCTTAGCGCAGTCGGCTAATCTGGTGGTAGCCACTGTGTGTGCTGCTGAACCGTGGAGATCTCTAGGTCCCCAAGAAGAAATTCCCACTGCTGCCTCTCCTTGTGTTTCAGCTGGAGGGCTGAAATGTAAGTTACAATAGCGCACCGTTTTTCGGATGAGACTTTAAGCCGTTGGTCCTGTGTGCATTTATGGCCCATGTGCACCTTAAAGAATGCAGTACACTTGGCGGAAAAGAGTAGGGTATTGTCTCCCGGTGTGCTGCCCAATCACCACCAGAAGGACCCCACCGGAATAAGTCTTCTTCTAGACTTTTGTAGGC
This sequence comes from Anneissia japonica, assembly GCF_011630105.1. NCBI lineage: Eukaryota > Metazoa > Echinodermata > Crinoidea > Comatulida > Comatulidae > Anneissia > Anneissia japonica. Next base: position 202,959 of record NW_022704401.1, on the reverse strand, counting down.
TATCCTTGGTGTTTACACCAAATAAATCCAATCTAATCCATAGATTTAACTAGTAATGTTATAGGCGATTCTGTTATACATCATGCAATTTGTGTTTTCTTAAAAGCATTTCAAGTTAAAGTCAGGTTCAACAGAGATTTGCTCTAAAATTCACTGTAAAATGTTCACTGTCTACCTATAAAGTTAAAACCACTGCATCAAAAACAAAAATGAACACAGACTGGAAAACCACCGGCTTTCATAGGGCAGAGTTCTATAGCATAGTAGTTAGGCGCGATCTCCAAATTATCTCAGACAGCAAAAACGCGTCTAGGTCAACACCCTATCACAAACGCATCTGAAAAATCAACCAGTCTAATTACCACGCTATATGAATATTCATTTGCTACACGCTTAAATTACAGCTCACGTCTGGACTACGGTCAATCGTTTGGACGCTTGTTGATCGTTTGAACGATTTTCTATTGTTTTCTTATACGTACATGTGGCTATACTTTCTCTATGGACCTATATTCTATGCTTGTATGAAGATTTGTAAATTACATGATGACAACATTCCTGGAGGTCCTGGTTAAAGGGGAGGAGCAAAGGCCAAAACGGAATATCAGCCTCCAAGCTATGTACTATTCAAACGGTGTTTTCAGACGCGTTTTGGTAGAACATTAGAAAACACGTCTGAACACTGATTTGTCATCTGGGATAATTTGGAGATCGCGCCTTAACACTCTATCATTAGCAGTATAAAAATGACCTAATTTTGAGTCTTGGTAACATCGAATGTTTTATTATGTTTGTTGTTTAATTTATAATTTCAAACATCAGTTCTCATTATTCCAATGAGAAAAGCCCTATGTTCTGTTTACAGACAAACATAAATTAGTTATCATTCTTACCAGTATTACAATTCTTTTATTCATTTACAAACATGATTTAAGTAATAACTTCCATGCTATCAATTTTCAAATTAAATGTGAAATTTAATTTATTTGTTTTGAAGTGGTCACTTGAAAGCTACAAAAAGCAACAGGACAGCACTAAAACAAATTAGCTTCAATTACCACGTAAAAAACAGACTAGTGTATCAGCTTACATGCATGGTACTACTACTGTTACTGTTATTGTTGTAGTCACATTCATTAGTGCTCTCTGATTCACTAATTTCAAATTTGATCAAATGCTGTCAGCCATGACTTTGGCTTTTATCCTTCCAAATGAATAATTAACAATTATATAGAAGTAGAGACAAATTTTGGTTAATATAAAAAAAATATTATATTAGATAAGATAATTTAAGATAAAGATATATCCTTGAGGTAATAAGCATAGCACTCAATATAGAAACTCCCTTATTATAATGCCATTTTAAACTGTGAATTAATCAGTAAGTTTGAGCATTGAAATGTAGGCGGCGCTAAGCATACATCACAGGTCAATTTGACTTGGCAATGTCGTAGTCTCAAAATAAGCAGGTTATTTTTTTTACATAAGACGAAAAAGGTTTAAATAATTGAGATAGCACATCCCACATCTTATAGTTCACGATGCATATAAACCCTGGTATTATCAAGTACTGTATATAATTGTAATTGAGGTGTCTACTTACTCTTTGAGTATCCTGGTCTCTTTGCTCCGGTAGAAGCAAAAGATTCCTATATTTTTAAAATGAAATTAATCCAAGGATTATATTCATATTATTTCATTTCATTTTATTCAGGAATTAAAATCACAAAACATTTCTTAAATACAGAACAAAAACAAAGATAGGATATATAATTAAGAGCAACAGACATCAATTCCTAGGGTAACTCCAGGAAGATTTAAAATATAAAAAACTTATTTCTTTTGGGGTTTTATATATAGAAACAGTAGTACAATGACCATTATTACTGTATATTTATTTATTTATTTTTTTCTTACTTCCATATATATTTATAAAATCTATTCAGATTTAACTGAATTGTTTCTAAGCTAAAAGGACGACCACATATTTCAAATTTCTAATCAAAATACATAAGTAAGCAAGCCACAAAAATATCAAAATATTATTGCCAACTAAAATGGTTTATTAAAATAAAAAATTTGCATTTATATGGTGAGTCTAAAAAGTGAATAGTTTTTTTTTCTAGTGGAATTAAACATTTAAAACTCTTGGCACATTCAATATGAAGGCTTTTTATAGGGCTTGGATTAATGTTGTTTCATCCTGGTTATTTAAAAAATTTTAATTTTCAGTTAATAAACCTAGGGTTTATAAGGTAAGGTGTTTATCCTCATAAAATTCAAACTGAAGTTCCATTAAGATAAAAAAAAAATGAGTTGAAAACAAACAAAGCATATATAACTATAAAATAAGTAAATGAAATATAATTGTAAATGTTCATCTTGTTTGTAGTAATGATTAAGATTGAGAATTTCTTTCTTAAACAAAATCGGCCCTCTAGAGGTCAGTCTGTATAGTTACATTCATCATCGTGTGGAGAACAGCGGAACTGTTAAGGCAATTTTACCATTCAAGTTTTAATCTTTAGTTTGATAAAAGGAAAAAAGAAATTCTCAATCTTAAATAACATATAATTATCACAAATATAAAAAAAAATATATTTATTTCTTAATAAGATAATACAAGGTCATGTTACAGTTCTTCATATATTGATTAAGGTATTGAAGCATGGACAATAAAGTTATTCAGGTTCAGTAGAGAATAATGGTTCTTTCAAACAAATTATTAAATATATTGATTATGTAAATATTCATTTTCATCACCATTCTTAATATTGATTTTGTGTAAACACATAATAAACACAAGTAGAATAACTATACTGTGTCAAGTGTTGTATTGTTTGCACATCTTTATATCACAGAAACAGATGAAAGTTAATTTAAGAAATTCACATTGGTGTCAAGAAATAAAATAATTTCTGAGAAAAAGTACATTAAAAAAATTCTATGCTTTTTTTTATTCAAAGACTTAATCTTGAAACTAATGACCACATGTTTTTTTTTTAAAATAATATTCTAAAATAGCCCTAAGAATTCAAATCAATATTGTGTGCTGGTGACCTATAATGCTGTACCTTAGTTGGCTTCACCCATAGACCATTCCAAGGCCCTACCTTCGGTCCCACTACGGCAGTAAGCAGCATAGGGGGGCGGATCTGGGTTAACATTAAGGGGGGGGGACTTTTTTTCATAAAAACCCCAAAAAGAAAGGGGTGTCAGGGGGATGCTCCCTGCGAAAATTTTGATTCTCAGATGGTGGGAAATGAGCTTTCCAGACTTCTGAGGTGTCTTTTAATGACTTTTAAGTTCTTCAAAATTCAAGGTTTTCCTCTCTTGAAAACGGTCAGGTAAACTTATTCTTATTATAGTAAATAGGCCTGTTATGTGTGTGTGTATTCATACATTTAAAAAAAATGAGTAAGTTGCATACATACGTATTCTTTTTTTCCATGAATCGATAAATTAATAAAGGGGCTCCGTGGGTTTTCCCCCCGGGAAAAAATTCAAATTCACATGTAAACAAAAAAAAAAAAAACCCTCCCTTTAGTAATCCTGGCTACATACTTTTTATTGGTAGTTCAATGGTTTGACCAAACTGTTTGTATGTTTTTCAAGATATTTTGTATTTTATTAAAATAAATCATGCGACTGTTATTAGAACTGATATGTGGCTGCAAGCTTACTTGTGTATTCCCAGGTAGGACATCAATGGAATGTCTGACTGCTTGTTGAGTCGGCAGAGGCGTTCCCAGTAGCAATCGTCACTTTGGTCATGGTTGAGGGCGTATAACGCAAACAATGCGGGATACAGACGTGGTAACAGTAATGGGTGCATCACACTTTCAATACTTACTTGCACAGCCCTTTGAAAACACAAAGAAAGATCAAATGATACGAAATAAGACGCTGGTCTTATATAGCGCATCAGACCCAAGACCTCTATGCACTTTAAATTATTTCAGTCACTGAATCAAAGCACATACTTCCTCTCACCATAGAGCTCTCATGTGATTAAAGGTAAAAAATAACCTTTGACTTGCAGCTTTAACTGGACAGAAATGCGCACAGTTTTAAACTAACACATTCACAACTTTCTTCTCCCCAAGGGTCACATTATGTCCAATCAGCTGCCAAGAGGCAGGCGTATTTTTGTTTATCCATGACAGAGACTGAATGGATCAGTACACTGGGTAACCCTTGATTTTTCTCAAAGGATGTACCGGGTCCTTTAAACTGTACACAAGAAAAATTGTGTACACTGGGTTTACGATTTAGAGTCCTTATCCGAGAAGACATGCTCCACCACCAGAACTACAGACGGGTGCCTATCCAACCAGCGTTAATGTTATGGCTGTAGGTTGCGGTGTCCCTGCCTTAAACGCTCGGTCATTCGTCTCGTCGGTGATTGTGCTTGAGAGTAGCTTAGGTCAGTTGGCTAAACTGGTTGTAGCCACTGTGCATGCCCTGAATGCTAGAGATCCTGTCAGGTCTTTGGTGCAATGTTCAAATCTAATCTAATTTTGGGCCAATTTAGGCTACTCTGAGACCATTCACAAAATACTAATCCCAAAATTCCCAATTTGTTTTTGTTATGCTGGGTCCTGGCTGATGGAATCCTTTCCAGCAAGAGTTTATCCCCTTGCGTCCATGCTGGCTATGGATCCAAGGATCTTTATGAATATGTTTACACGTGGCAGATTACAATTAACAATTTAGTTACATATACTATTTGTGGCAAAGACAAGCCAAACCAGTCACTCATCGCAAATCCTGTTTCAGAGATAATTGCTAAAACATGCTGGGATGTCAACATTTTTGAAATCTACTTTATTACACTAACCTATATTTTATATATCTATATACCAAGCTATGCTGTTATTTCCCCATTTTCAATGTTAAAACAACAATTTGTAATGATTTAGTAATGTTTTCTGCCTGTGAAATGCCCAAAATCATAATCTTGATGGATGATTTCTCAAATATCATTCTTTAAACAGCTGTACTGTATGTTTAAACTCCTGTAACTTCATAACCATTTCATATCTGTTGTTTTATTATTTAACCCTGTATTAATAACTAAAAATTGATTTTTGTGACGAGTGACTGGTTTGGAATTGTCTTTGCCACATTTTCGTTGTACATAAAAATGGTGTTATCTGCATTCGTACCGGCTGACATCTTTTGTAGGTTTAACTTCTGGCTTGTTTTCTTCCCCTTGTTGCATCATCCCATAGTCATAGTAATACGATAGTTCAGGATTTACTTCCACATTAGGCATTGGTGCAGAAACTGGGACTTCTCCATTGCACATTCTACCAGGTAAACTTGGAAAAAGTACCCTGTGAATAAATAACCAAATCTATGGTGATGTTCGTAGTGAACTTGAAAATAACACCCATTAAAAATAATAGAATGGTCCTTCCCCGTGTGCCTTAAAAGACTGCCCTACACCAGTATGGTTCTATCTATTATATCTTGATACTTGATTGCTTGACCCTTTATTTCTGGGGAAGAGTTCTCAGACTTCTTTTAAAGGATGCTACAAATGGTGCAGAAACAATGTCAGGCCGCAAACTATTCCAGCCATCAATGGCTGTGTTTCCAAAGAATTGCTTCCCAACGTCGGATTTAAATTTATCTTTCTGAAGTTTCTTTGAGTGACCTCTAAGGCCAGAGCGTTGGGTATATACAAAGTGAGGAACAAGAGGTTGCTTGTAACAATTGTTAATGTATTTGTATGTTTTAATAAGGTCATTTTCTTTCCTCCTTTCTTCAAGTGTACTCATTTTTATTTCAGTTGTGCATTTTCTTTGCACTTTTTCCAACTTCATGATATCTTGTTTTAAGATGGGGTTCCATACTACAGCATCGTACTCAAGTATAGGTCTAATGATCGATTTATAAAGGATTGATATCTTTTCTTCAGTAAATTTTGAGAAGCATCGCTTGATCAATCCTATCCGCTGTTTGGCCTTATTGCATATTTTGTTGATGTGGTAACCAGGTTTCATGGTTTTACTAATCAAAACACCTAGGTCTTTTTGTTAAGTTACTTCTTCAAAGGAGTATTTTTTTCCAATTGGAGAAAACAGTGTCAATTGTCAACATATTTAGGAGAGCACTCTCTAAAAGACTAATAATTTTCACTACCCCAACATTTGTAAACATATTATTTTTATTCAAATTCAAATTTTATTCAACCACATAGGGGAACATACAAAAATTCAATACAGTAAACATTAAATACCCAGAATAAGAAACAGCAAATTATTATTTTATATTAAGATTACCAGTAACTAATAATTCCAATCGGGGAGGTGGGTGGCTAGTGGAGCGCACCGAGCCTCACTTGGCTGAGGGCCAAGGGGCCGTCTAGGCCCCCGGTGGGGGGTCCAACTTATGAACTAATGTCTAATGTTCTCTAATGTTGAAATCAGCTTCCAAAACCAAAACAGTTTGAATAACACAAGAAACAAAGAGTATGCAATGTAACTATCTAATTTATTTTCAAATCCTCATTCTTCAAAGTGAAATTCTACACTTTAGAAATTTTGCATGAAATCTGTCAACTACGCTGTCAAGGTGGAGGTTGCTTCCCATATCACGATGTATTCCAAGCATCATGAGGCTATCCAAATGGGCATTTGTCATAACAGAACGCAAATTATTCTTAATTAGTCTCATTGAACTGTTATTATTATTATTATTGTGATGAAAAGTTAACACAAATAGTTCAATGAAAACAATATGGTGGCTAATCGAACACTACATGTTTATTCACCAACAAAATTTACTCGTTTTCCCCGATGGAGGTGCTATAGCCCCCAGCAGCCCCCCCTCCCCGGTGCCACCACTGATTCCAATATGCAAAAATCACAAAAAAAAAAAAACACAAAAAAACCATGTTTCATTCATAATCAGAAAGAGCAAAAGACCCCACTAAGACACAAATAGGCAAAATGCATTCTTTTTTAGCATATATTATCATACTGTTAAATAAGAAATAACAAACAAGGAACACATACTTGACTATGTCACTGAGTCTCTTGACAAAGGATTTGATCTCGTCGACAGCGTACGGCAGCAGTCGTCGATGCGCCCCTATGCCAAGGTACGTATTAGTGAATGCGTGCACAAGGTTATCAACAAGCTTTCCAAGTGGATGCAAGCTGGAGTTGAATGCCTAGTAAGGAAAAGTATACTCTTGAAAGATCATAGACAGGTAAAATTTTGATGGTGATATCTGGGCCAACTGTGATAATTTTGAACCTCAGGGAAGAAGCTATTACAAATTTTCATCCACAGGAAATTCTGAACGTGGGAAAGATCAAAATTCTTACAAAAAATACACAACCTCCCACTATAATTCATGGTATCTTTCTAATAAAAATTCAGACAAATAATGATGATGAAAATAATGTGAATGACGATTGATTTTCATGTATGCAAACAAATAGTTGTGGCCTCAGCCTTTAATAATTATGACGATGATGATGTCCTTTTCAAAACCTCCAATCATTGTTTTGTAAGTCACTGGGCCCACAGGCATGTACTATTGATGGCTTACAATTAAACAACTAGTCTAAGCTGTTATATAATAATTTAATACAGTATAGTAATAAAAAGTATGACTTGCATAATGTAATCAAGTAATGTTCTATTTCTCGAAACTGTAATTGAGTACCGGTATATACAATAAAGTTGAAATGGAAATGACTTACAGTGAAAAAGGTACCCCACTGTGAGCAAGCTTTAATTGTGGGGTCCTGAACATAAGAGTGTGTCTAAATAATATAACTGATTCAATAAGATGCTCAATAATTGAAGAGAAACAAAATGGAAATAAAATAAATTAATAAAGAATAAAAAATATAATTTATGTGATGCAATAAACTAGGGAGCAACAGCGGCGGAACGTTTTTTTTTGGGGGGGTCCAGTATGCCAGCGAAGCGAGCATGTAGCCTGGGGGCCACCAAGGGCCCCGGTGGAAGCCCCCTGGAAGCTACTTATGTTTTACGAAGTTTGGTGAATTTTATAAGTTATTTTATAGGCATCAAGCTACTGTAATATGATTTCATATTTGTAGTAATTTCCAGTGGCTGATCCAGGAATTCGAAATAGAGGGGGCCAGTGAGGGTACTTTCACAGATAGAAGATCTATACTAACCCAGCCCAACCATGCTGAGGTAAGAATATTTGTGATTATGGCACCTCTAGATGGCTGGAAATTGCACTTCCAGACATAAAATTTGAATATAATTATCTTTATATCTCCATTTTTTTATTGAACAATTTAGGGGGTGGGGGCGTGCCGGCTGGGTCCCCTTGAATCTGCCACTGGGTACTTCAGCAGATGGAGAATCTATACCACTTCAGCCCCACCATGGTTGTGGCTGAGGTAAGAAAATTTGTGATTATGGCACCTCTAGATGGCCGGAAATTACACTCTCAGACTTAAAATTTCAATATAATTTTCCTTATATCTCCATTCAAAAAAATTGAACAATTTAGCACCCCCTCCCCTTGAACGTGCCACAGATTTCCGAACAAAGTCGAAGTCAAGATTGCTTCCACAACCTCAATGAATTAATTATCATGAGGGTTATCCTTGATATGGGTTCCCCGACAAAAACTTCACTTTTCCCCCGATGGATGAAAATTACCCTTCTATAAATGTCATATAGCCGTCGGAATCATTTTGCAAGTGGTCCGGCCATTAGTCAGAGCAGGGGGTGGGGTACTTAACAATTTTGGTTGTACCCTCACTGTTTTATAAGTCATTTACTTTAATATTCATTCTGCTATATCTGTCATCCCGGAAATGATACTCCAACTGTGGCGGGTCCAGGAAGTCAAAATAGAGGGGTTCCAGGGAGGGTCTTGTGAAAAAAATAGAATGCACACTCGCCTCAGCCCCACAACAGTTGTGGGGCTGAGGCGGGTGGGGGCTGAGGCGGGTGGACATTCTATTTTTGGACAGTTTTGGACAGGAAACCGACGTAGTGAATTTTCATGTGATACGTCGATTTTCCACTATTTGACAGGAAACCGCGATTTTTTTGTTAAATGAACTCGCATACGTTGCATTGCAAACGATTCTTATGAAAAGTTCTCCAAGTCAACTTTTCATAATAAACGTAAGCGGAAACATATGCTGTCTGTATATTTTGCTTATATATCTTGTCTATACAACAACATTGTCGACGAACTAGAACTCTCATTGACTTACGTATTGATAATAAAATGGTTAAAAAGAAGCATATCCTCCATTTTTTTCTAACACAATGATAGGCATGTAAAATCTTATAGATTTTGTTAGCCCTATACACAGTGGCGGCTCTAGGATATA
>NW_022704401.1:185676-193463 GCF_011630105.1 Anneissia japonica | reverse complement strand
CCCCTATACTGTACTACAGGGCTAGACTATTGTTTAAATCGGACGGTGAAAATTTTCCCCAAATTTCGCCAGGTTATTTTAATGAGGAAACCAGACAGGAAGTGAGAAATGTTAACATATCGCAGTCGCAAAGAAAAATTCAACTTGATGTAACATGTATGTAATGACGTTAGGAGAGGCTTTGCCATTCAAGCTTAAAAAATTCAACTTGTCGTAAGAATCGTTACCGGCTTATTTTGTCTGCGGCCCAGCACGATCAAGACGCAGCTGTTTTTGTCCAACTTCTCGTAACAGTCGTAAGAATCGTATGAATCTTAATAAATTCTGAATCAGTTACCCTTACTATACATCTTCATGGTTAGCATAAAGAGAACTAGAACGTCGCTCCATGAGTGCCTACCTACCCCCATATGCCTAAATGCAGAATTCACGAATGCAGGCGATTTTTTCCTTATGCTCGAGGGTGGGTTTCAAGGAAACTTTGGTTGCTCAACTCAAAAAGGGAACTTGTAATGTTCGTAAGAAAATAAAAAAAAAAAATCTATATTTTATAATAATAATAATAATAGGTCAATTTATAAGGCGCAAATAAACAAGGTGTAAGCACCAAATAATAATAATAATAGTAGTAGTAGTAGTAGTAGTAGTAATAATAATAATGATAATGATAACAACAACAACAACAACAACAATAACAATAACAACAATAACAACAATAAAAATGACATTGCAGCGTTCGTAAAATGTTTGTCACTGGTGCTGGGAACACTCACAAAAGTGGGGGGGGGCAGGCCCCCCAGTAGAAAAAGTGGGTGGGCCAATGGCCCCCCCTGGCTCCCCCGCTTCCGCCGCCGTTGCTAGGGAGAAATGTTATTTATATTTAAAATTATTAATATTGATATTTTCAAATAAAATTATTTAAAATTAATAATATTAGAGTAAGTTTCTTTTTTTGTAAATGTTTGCATACCTTTTCTAGATAATCTTGAATAGTTTTAAGATCTACCTCTGTCAACCTGTCCCTATTTACATTAGGAATCATGTCCAAGCCAGCACAATCAATCCCACTGCTTGACAACCCTTTGCCTTGCCTACAGAAAGAAGACATTGTACAGACAAATTCACAAAACTTTTTAGATATTTCTTCTGTTAGCCATATTAAAACTGCAGTTCAGTGCTGGCTGAAGAAACTTGCTTACAGGGGGATCCAACAAATCCGACAGTAGTGTCCAAATCAATAGGCCATTTAGAGTATAGGTCAGGGTCCCAAAATAAAATCCCTGGTGGGATTTATGGGAAGAGATTGTATTTATTATGCAATGGCAATTATAATAATTTTGTTTGGATCAGCAAAAAATTAATATTTTTAGTCAGAGGACTTTGTCCATCACGACAGTGATTCCATTCCGACAGTGATTCCATACTTGTGTGATGCAGGGATGTTGGTGCACCACTGATGCACGTACGCACACACAGAAAGTGTACATAAGCCTTGATACAAAGACCATTAATGGCTGAAACTATATATTTTGATATAAATTTCAATACAAATCACACAAACTTACAAAAACCTATTCATTTATTTGCATTACAATATATAAAAGTATACATATAGACATTTAGTATTTCAATACCTTTCTCTCTCCAGTAGTATTTTAGCATTGTTCATTGACACAGCAACCATATCCCAGGCCTTGTCTGTTTCCTTGACAATATCACCTTGCCAGCCAATAGCAGCTCTGCACTGACCAAATAGCTCCTCCCACTTAAAAGCAGCATCAACTGTAAACTTTCCCAATTTTCTGTAACAAAAAATAAAAAAAGTTAAAATAATCAACAACTTACTTTCTTAGAATTTTTTTGTAGTCTAAACAGTCTCAATGACATAATTCAAAGCTGATTTAATTTTACATTATCAAATCAGACAGTCTTCTGTTAACCTTAGTTTACTTTGAAAAATTGACATTTCTGAACATGCTCAATGCTTCATAATATTGAGCATGCTCTTTAAGTGCATAGGGTATTTTACCTTGATACATCATAGTCATCTGATGCCTTGCTAAACACACCATTAACTTTGACACCATCACCCCACAAACCAGTGAAAGAGCCAGTTATAAAATCACCATTTGGTAAGGTTAGTGTTCCCTGGAAAAAATACACACATTAAATATACACTTTAAATTAAACAAATCAGTAGTGATGTTGTTAGTCTATGAGTGAGATACTTACCTGGATAAACCGATAAATGCCTAAGTTTTCTTTGAAACTTACCTCTCGAGCATAAAAGGAAAATAATGGACTCGCCCTAGCTCACCTATATATGCCCTGCGTGAATGAACAATATCCTCGTTTCCTTCTCGCTTTTGTCTTGTATAGACATTTGAAAGCTTGCTATTGTTGTTTAACAAAGAGTTGTAAAAGTTGTTGTGTTTCCTGTAGCCATGTCAGCGCAGAAGCCTACTTGTTCGATGTGTGGTGGGCCTAGGCCTAGCCCACGTAATGATAAGCACTCTGTTTGCCGGGCGTGTCACTCTTGTGGGCAAGGCGCGCCATATGATATTTGTAAGGTCTGACTCCTGCCAGGTTCCAGGCTGCTGCGGCTTGGATTGCTAGCAATCTCAGGCCCAGCTTAGATTCTACTTCTGAGTCATCCTTCCCACCGGCTTTCGGTGTTCCTGGGCCTTCTTCAAGTGCGTCCCAGGAGCAGGTCCTTTCTCCTGATTTAGTGAAATTGATCTCTGATCAATTCACGAAATAGACTGAATTGCGTAATTTGTATATTTTGATTAGAGCGAAAAAAAAGTTATTGCAAATTGAATAAACACAATTTAAATATAGTCTTTGCATTTACACAACTTGGAACAAATGATAAACAAATTCTTAATGGAAAAAAGTAAAATAAGATATAGTACAACTACAAGAAAGCTACATAAATCAATGGTTTGTACTTACTTTTCCATTGAGTGTGGGACCAGTAGACAATTCTCCCTCATAACAAGTACCATCTTCTGTTGCCAAGAGTCCAACACCCTACAAAAATTGAAGAAAATATAATATAATTTTTATTATTAATGGCATACAGTATGTTTTGAAAGAGAATAACATATGTAGTCACTAGAGGCATTAAACAAAATAATATATAGATAAATAAAAAAGAATATATATAAAGTTATGCAATAGAAAAAAGAATGAGATATATGAAGTTATTAAAGCCATAGGTTTCTATCTGAAAATACACAAAAAAGCAAACATATTCAATTATAACCAAACTTACAGTTAATTTATTTTGTGTGAAGTTTCCTTCATAGTACAAGCCTTCAAGGGTGATGACGAAGCCTCTACCATGCCTGTACCCATCTTGCCAGCCTCCCATGTACTTTTCTCCTCTCTGGCTGTCCTCCATAGCACCATAGCCCTGTTTCTTGTCCTTCTGCCACTCCCCTATGTACAGGCTTGAGGGTGATTTGCACTCCAGTATACCATGTCCATGTCGCATGTTGTCTAAGAAACTGCCTATGTATACATCTCCATTATGGTATCTGAAGAAGTAATTTTAAAGTCAGACTCCGGAGGAAAAAATTTTTTTATATGTTGTAAAACTGATTTTCCAAGACAGAAAAAAGTTGTTTGACGAAAAACTGGTGAACGAGATACAGATTTTTTAATATTTAAAAACTAGGGGAAAAGGGGGCATTTTACACCTTTTCCCCCAGTTTTTAAATATTCAAAAATCTGTATCTCATTCACCGTTGCTCAGTTTTTGATCAAACTAATCTTTTCTGTCTTAGAAAAATCAGTTCTACAACATATCAAAAATGTTTTTCCCTCCGGAGCATGACTTTAAGTTATAGAAAGCAGATGATGATTTGAGAATTAAATAATTTGATGATTTGAGAGAGCAGCTTCGCTCAGTCGGCTAAACTGGTGGTAGCCACTGTGTGTGCGCTGAACCGTGGAGATCTCTAGGTTCCCGGTTCAATTCTCATCGTTACCCTCCTTGTGTTTCAGCTGGACGGCTGAAATGCAAGCACACTGTTTTATGGATGGGACATTTAAGCCATTGGTTCTGTGTGCACTATGGCCCATGTGCACATTAAAGAACCAGTACACTCTTCGGTAGAGAGTAGGGTTTGTCTCCCCATGTTCTGTCACAATCATCACCAGAAGGACCCCCATTGGAAATAAGTCTTCTTCAATCAGAATCTTTTGTGGGTTATCCTTGGTGTTTACACCAAATAAATCCATTCATTCATCGATAATAACAATAACAATAATGGTTGACTTATAGAGCACATATTGTAGGGACCTCTATGCGCTTAACATTACTATCTCTGGCCATTGGATCAAGCACATATGTGGCAAAGACAAGCCAAACCAGTCACTCGTCACAAATCGTGTTTCAGAGAAAATGGCAAAAACATGCTGGAAAGTCAAATTTAAAAAAAAAACTATTTTATTGCACTAAACTAAGCTTTATATATCTATACATCATGCTACTGTATGCTGTTATTTTCACAATTTTCAAAGTTCAAACAACACTTTTTAAGGATTTGACAATAGTTTCTGCATGAGAAATGCCCGAAATCATAAACTTTGAAGGCTGATTTCTCATATATTGTTCTTTAAACAGCTGTATGTTTAAATGCTTGTAAGTTCATAAGGAAATGTCGGATTTGAATGATTTTTTTAACCATTGTATATCTCCTATTTTACTCTTTAACCCTGTATTAATAACTCAAAATTGATTTTTGCAATGACTGATGGGTCTGGCTTGTCTTTGCCACATATGGAACACACACTTAGGTCCCTCATCAATCACGATACCATTAATGACATTGATGAAAGTAATAAGTTACCTTAGGGTGCCAAACACCTGTCTTTTTCCTTCCAACCACTGACCTTCGAACTTTTCATTAACAGATTTACCATCAGCACTGGGAATGCTACTGATACCATACCTTAAAGGTTACAAAAAATTTACTTTATTTATTTTATCTAATTAAAATTTTTTAATTCAGATGTTTGAATTGAATGGGTACATACATTGGTTAAATATTTAATTATACAAAACATCTTGACTAAACACAAGATATCACACCTGTGCAATTTATTGCTTTGTAAAAATCTAACATTTCCTTGATTTCATTTGATATTGATGATCACAAAAACATCTCCGCTGAATAGCCACTAAAAGTTTTGTTACCAGTACATAGGCTGTGAGAATCTACATACTGACTTGTAATGATTCAATAAACAAGCCATAGTAAACAATATGTGTTCATCCTTACCCATGCTGGACACCATGCAAGAAGTTCCCATGGTAAAACCTACCATCTGGCCAGGTGAGTTTACCTCTGAAAAAGTAAAAAGAAATTGCTAATGTATGGTATAATTTAAAGAAAATATACATAACTACTTTTCAATAATAATTCTTTTTAATACATATTCCTTATAGATATTCTTCATTCAACTTGAAATTGGAAATTAGGGCTGGGCCCTAAGGAACCTATGGCAGTCGCAGTACAGTACCATCACCCGACTTAACTACAACATGTGATGGATACATACGGACACATAACCTGTCTAACCCTGAATGCGAGGGCTATTTAAGGAGTTTAGCAACAAGATTCCAATTAATATTGATGCTAGCTGGATATGAACCATGTAACATTTGAAGCACGAAAATTACCTCTCAGTAAAATGCTTGTTATGGAAAAAAGTCATGGAATTTGATAGGATTTGAACCCAGAAATTTGTGAATGAAAAGCAAACCTCAACTTTTTCACAAAGATCTATAAATTTTGACAAAACTTATAAAAATCAATCACAAAACCAGTTAAAAATTTTTTTATTTCATATTTACCTTCCATGTGGTTTTCCCAAGCACCATGCCCCTTCATAAGTAGCATCTTTGAATTTAGGGTGTGAAACAAACTTATAAGAGCCGTTCCTGTGAAGCTTTGGAGGGACTCGTTGCCCATTGCTGACTGGAGACAGGGAGGTGGCACTGTCAGACCTGTCCACCAATTGTCTGCTGCTCAGCGCGGCATCAATTGCATCATTAATACACCATAGCCACTCTGATTTTTCTTCTGGTGTTGTCGTTGAAAGCAGCAAGGTTTCTTCAGCCATTACTAGGCGAATTGTATTTCTTTAAAAAATGATTGTATTGTGATTCAATGTTTTAGAAATAAAACATACTTGAAAAGTTATTTTAAATTAAGAGGAAATACAAATAGGGATGTGAAGGTTGGGAAATAAAAGAAAATTGAGATATATGATGAGGCAATAAAGGAAGCAATATGAAAAAACCATGATGGTGGTTAGCAGGAGAAACAAAGAGTATAAGAGAAACTTGAAGGGGGGGGGCTGAGCCCCCTCTCCCTTTTTGAAGTTTAAAAAAAGGAAAAAAAACGAAAGAAAGAAAGAAAAAATTGATCGCCCAAAATGCCTCAGAGGTTATATTCAGGCGTCTAGAACACAAAAAATGTCCCCGGACCTCCTAGGGTACTATTATCTCGATCAGCCCCACTTTCGGCATCCTCTTTTGGACATCTCTGGATCCACCCCTGAGTAGACACTGACCGAGAACAGGTTCTACACCCACATGAAGCTAATTATTAATTAGCTCTATGTGGGTGTAGAACCCCTTCTGTTTTTAGATTTGTTTACCTGGATTGTTGAGAGTCTTGGACTGGCTCTGCCCATACCAAGTTCAAGGGATAGATATAATGAGATATGCTCTAAAATAATGAAAGAAAGAAACAACTTTATTATTTGATTACAGAATTCCATACAAACTGATATTTTCTTAGGTACATATTAAAATATATTTTCAAAACATGTTATTTAAAACATTCAATTTAACACAAAAAAAATAAGATTATTTGAAGACTAATAATAATTACTACATGAATATCTAGTTTATTGAATATACTTCAATAAAAATTAAAGAAAAGATTAATAAATGAAAATTTAATTATTCACATGATTTAAAATGTTAATTTAAATTATTATTGATGAACGGATTTCTAAATAGATTTTTAAATGTTGACTAGTATTTTCTGTTTTCTTTACTAAACTCCTGTTCACAACGTAAATATTCAAAAGATAACTGAAATGATTGCAATTGGTGGAACAATGGGAAGATGTATGACATTATTTCCCCATCATCTTAGGTTTTGACTCTTAAAATTCATTTCATTCGATTCATTTTTAAATAGATTTCTAAATGCCGACCAGTATCAACTGATTTCTTTTTGTTTCTGCCTAGGTCACTGATCTCTACTATAATAGCTGGATTGCTCATTGGTTGGTTTTAGTGAAGCCACCGGCGCCATATGCAAATACAAAATTGACGTACCAGTCTAGTCAAGTTTTTTTTCATATTTGTTTAAATTAGTGTTAAAAATAACAATAATTCTTACAATACAATTTAATAAATAATTTAAATTTTACAAAAGCGCAAGCTCATGTTTACAACACAAAATGATTTGGTAATAAATTGATAAGATTGCCTGGGAAGACGATGTGCTAAGCTAATGTCTTATTAAAATTTGCAATGTAAATTAAAATAAAGATTTAGCAAAGTATAATATTCCATGTTTTTGTCGTTATTAAGCAAATTAAATTTGTACTTCAAAATAGGCAATTGCAGTAAAAAATGTGACTCTTGTGTTCTAGCTTTCCATCTACATTTTCTAATAAGCATGATAAATAAAATTTAAATAATTGTAATGAAGATTCCTTATAAAAAAACTAAACAATTGATTGCTATAGAACCT
>NW_022704401.1:160072-185512 GCF_011630105.1 Anneissia japonica | reverse complement strand
ATACATAACTAACATCTTTATATATTATATACAATATATTACAAATATATTATATATATGCAAGTAAATACAATATGCAAGTAAGTACTATGGTTATATTTGCAAGCATATAACTACTTATAAGAACATACAGTGCAAAAAATCAATAATAATACTAGTGGTAATGTGAATAAAGTTGTGAATTTCATTTTCAATGGATTCTACCATTTTAATATGGGTAGCCACAAGCATGCTAGGTAATATCAACAGTGAAAATAGGGTGTAACAGAAAAAATATTTTTACCAGGTATAGACAGGTGTTGAGGATGAAAAGATTAAATTACTACAATGAAAAATCTGAGCAACAAAGATTTATCAGAGATGAAAAGACAAACAATTTGTTTGATCCTTTGTCCGAAATTACAAATTTTCTAAGTACCAACTACATCAGTGTAGTTGGTAGTCTACACTGGTAATAGTTGGTTTATCCAGATGTATTCACAAAGTGCACTGTATTTTTGTGTATTTATATCTCTTTTAAATTACCCTGTCTGCATTTGTATTTTCTGGGTCAACTAGGGAAAAAAATAAAATCTGTATGCAATATCCCTCTCTTACAGTAAAAAAAAAAAAAAATGAAAGTGTCTTCTAGCACACTGCACATTCTTAAAGATTTCTGGTATCACAGTAGCAAATAAAGGTATTATGCCCTGCCTGGAGGTGCTCCAAACACCTCAGGATACAAACTCATTAGGATATATCCCCAGGAAATGAAACAAAGGAATGAAACTTAATGGCTATTAAACAAGTTACTGTACAAGGGAGTTAACACGTTGACTGCCAGACCTTTTTACAAGGTTCCTTCCCGTGTGCCAAAACACGTTTACATGTACAAACATACTTTTTTGAAATGTTATCTAGTCATATATCATCAAAATGATGTGTCTATGTGTATGTAAGCATACTCGTCAACGGCACTGTCAAAGCACTTTTTATTGACTATGCCAAGTGCGAATTATCTCGTTCGCTTTTTGCATGGGTTGGTATATGTTCAAATGGCGCCAACACCTGTGCCGTTCGAGTGTACTACCGGCAACATAACAAAAACAAACATAACTTGTCATTTGTATGTTATCGTCTAGGTGTATCTTCCCTAAACTACCAGACGTTGAGTCTGTGGTTCTACAATGTATAACAAAGAAGTTATAAATGCTAGAATGTTACCCCCGTTTTGACGAGCATATTCATACTATTTCGCCAACAGGAACACCCTGTGGGCAAGTACACGCGTCGCTGGCAGCCAATGTGTTAAACAGAATATGAAGTAATAATTGAGCACAGAAACCACGAATGAACTGAAAAGAACAAATGATGCAGGCACATACTAGAAAATGTACACAATTAACGAAATTTGTTATACCTCTTCGATTTCCTCATTTGGGTTCAACAAGGAAGGAATCCCTGTTTTTTCATTCTTTTGTGCCAATGAAAAAACAAACGAAATAGTGTTTATTACAAAATTTGCATCAGTACATATCACATCAAATATAGAAATTGTTAAGTGCACACACAGCATTTTAGAATGACAAACATGTAACTAAGACCAATTAAAAAAAAACATGTTTCTTGTTCTTGCCTCCTTTCCTTTTATTTGGATCACATATTAAAACACCCCAACATCTTTTTTTTTTAAACAATGAATATTCATATGTGCCTATAAGTATGTTAATTATATAAGGCTTGGCCAAGTTCGAAGGAAAATAATGAGCCTTACCCTTCTCATTCTCAAAAAATCAGAACAAGAAACACTTTCCTCTTTTTAGTTGGCCTAACACTGAATATTACATGTTTGCAGTAATAATGAGGAATTTGAAGTGATCTTAGATATAACTACCAGCTTATAAGAGCATACATTTGAATAAGTTTTAATTTATTAGGTGTCTATTGGAAAAACAGGCTGGCTGGTTTTTCCATACTCTGATCAAGTAGGCAACATAATAATACAGTATATATCAATTGTACAAGTAAATTTTACTCATATAATGCCTGCTTTTTTGAAAAAATTTGCTGCCTGTAGGTTTTTGATCA
The DNA here is from genome assembly GCF_011630105.1 of Anneissia japonica. Taxonomy (NCBI): domain Eukaryota; kingdom Metazoa; phylum Echinodermata; class Crinoidea; order Comatulida; family Comatulidae; genus Anneissia; species Anneissia japonica. The sequence continues at coordinate 183,445 of NW_022704401.1, read as the reverse complement.
ACTAGATTTTTATAAGCAGGTGTTTATTGTATACACACACTATAACTACAGTGTACTAAAATGTTTACAGTGAACTGGCGTTGTAATCAAAGCAATTAATGTTAAGGCCAACTCAGATAACATGGTACAAAGCAGGCTGATGTGATTTCTTATCACTTCAGGTCTGTGTGCTGTGTGAATTAAACGCAAACAAACAGTCGTGTCATAGAATATTAAACATGTTCCTGACAATAAATCGTGCTGGGATTAGTCTACAACGCTGTTTGAGTTGGCCTCTATACTTTAGCAGGCAGACTATATAGCCAGCAGCCATGGCATGTGTCAACCACTACTGACAGGGAAACCGAAAGCCCTGCCTTCCATGACTTCAATGGATTATATATTTAAAGTAATTAAAATCAAATTTCTTTACAATATTCAATAGAAATAATAAACTCAATGACTCCCCACTACCCACCCAAACCTAGCAGTCTCAACTTTTACTGGATGTAAAAATAAAAGAAAAAAAAGCATAGTTTTAAAAGTTCAAATATTTTTTTAATACTAATTTAGCATTCCTGTGAATTTTAGGCCCTGGAGATACTTGTTTGTGATCATTAACATTATTATTATTACATAATAAGAAACTAAAGGCTATAAGGAGAGTTGAAAACCCTGATATTTAGTAATATAAAGAATTCCATATTGGGAGCAGCAACTTACATTATTGATCCAAATAAAATGCATGAAAATGGTTTTGGTTAGCAATAAAATTTCAAAAAATAATAATAATGAACTGAATGACAGTGAAAAAATAAAGATTTGTAGAAATGAAACAAATGTTTGAACAAATAATTTAGTAGTTTAGTTGACAGTCGAATTACCTGTGTTTTTTTACCAATGCATACAACAAATGTCTAAAAAAAATAAAACATAGATATACCGGTACATATATATAAATACTAGTCTATGGCTAAGGATTTCAAGAGGAATGGGTAATTTAAACCTGTGACCTAATGTTATTATCTACGAACCATTTAGATTTGACCTATGAACCATGGATATATTAATAACATTAAATACAAAGATTGGTATATAGACGAATCCAAGAGAATTTTTTGATTGTCGCGCTCTTTTGTTGACTCCATTACTGGGGTGGCAATTTCCGAAGTCGGAAGATGTCTAAATACACAAAATATACATTACTTTGATAAATTTTTAGTTTGAAGACTGATGGCAATATTCAGCTGCAAAATAAAATGCTGGATTTCTCAATGGTACTGTGTTTATAACCACACCACATTGACATTTTAGGAGTAGGCCTAGGAGTAGGGACTCCCCAGTAATGGTGTCGACAAGAGAGCGCAATTCTTCTTGGATTCGTCTATACATGAAAAAACAAATGAAGAAAATTAAATGTTAAAAAGAAACCCATGTGATGAATAAAATGTAAATTAAATGCACAAATACCTGTACGTGAACGAAGACATCGCTAAACAGTAGAAACCAATGAACAGATAGTCTGCTGGCATTTACCAACTGTAGTGAATTCTTCCTACTGTCTCGAATAACTCTCCGGTCTGCATTTTTTATATTTTCCTGTCAGAATCGGATTTGAAAAAACATATAACTCATGCTTTGACATCAAATTTGAGTTAAAGGATAAAGATCATTGGGCTCCCTTTTTTGATTACACACACTAGCTAGTTGTGGGCTGGGGGAGAAATCATTACCATTGGATAAAAATTGATTCTCTTCAAATAGCCCCTTAGAGTTGTCGGATTACCAACCAAATCTGTGATTGCAGTTGTTAATATTGTGGTCTAAAGTCACACTTTATTTTATTTAAACCATAAAATCTCATACTTGACCTTCACTATGGGTTTTACTCCAATAACCTGACCAATGGCCCTGTGTGGCCCCTTGGTTAAGAATGTTGGATATGATGGGCCCTTTGTCAGCAACATTGTGGATCCACCACTGTTAACTTTTAATGAAAATGACAAAAAGATGGTTTCCCAATGTACTAATCAAAATCAACCGATTCATCACTAGCCACTAAGTGCAAGCTCGGTAGTCTAGTGAGGTCATGGGTTCGATTCCCACCCGATTCACTTGCAAATTTTTTTCTTAAGTATTTGGGATTGTACCGAGTATTCGGTACAATAACACGTCAGCTAGGGCAACACATCACTCCTATGATATATTCCTGACACAAACTCCACTGAAATAGCATTTGCCGTACCTGCTGCTAATTGTGAATTGGATTCAACGCTAGCCACAAAGTGCAAGCTTAGTAGTCTAGTAGTTATGCCATCAGGCTAGTTATCTGGAGGTTGTGGGTTCGATTCTCACTTGAATCAATTGCAAATTTTTTTTTTTTGCAAGTATTTGGGAACGTACTGAGTATTTGGTACGACAACACATTAGGGCAAAAGATCACTCCTAAAATCAAACTTCTTAGGACAGGAACATAAACTTCATTACACAGAGGTATTTTTGCCAATTTATTTGTCCTAACCTGTAGTTTAGGTGGGCAAGACTCCCAAAATGTCCTGGTCTCTTCTGCTATTTCCTGGTGCTTCTTCACATCCTTAGAAAGATTGTCCCATAATGCAGTTGTATCCCTTAGCAACATACATTCTTGGGATTTCTGGAATTACAAATTGCATTTTAAACTTACTATAAGTGGATTTGGATATTCAATACCAAGAATGCAAAATTAGTTTTTAATCTGTTTACACATTACTATGTTATTGTTGTAGAGATGTAGCAAGGCTGACTACTGCACAATTTAACAACTGTATGTGTTCCGTGTATTACGATGTACATGGCCACGCACTGAGAGATACTATCTTTTTACCATCAGTAACATCTCCCAATTACAACCCTTCCAATTACGAACTCTCGATTTTACGAACTAAATTTGCGGGGCGATGTCTTTAAGAATTATATTTTTTAACTACAAAAACACTTAAAATTGTATTTAAAAGTCTACAAAAATAATATAAAATGTTACATCAGATCATAAGAAATAAAACATATAAACCAATAAATTGACTTTGTATTAAGCAAGAGATATCGATCGTTTGCAGCCGAGATATTCCATTTGAGCTGGGTATGCTTGTTCAGGCAGCTAATGTACTTTTTTTTTCACTGGGAGAACTCTTTAAATGGATTTGCAATTTGTTTTTGCTATTACACACTGTAATGGTCATGTTTTCATTCTGAAATCAGTTAAAATGAACTCTCTTTGGACGAAGGGGTACCTAATTGGGAGATGCTACTGTGTTATCACAATGTATGCTATTGTCATCATTATCACTCTCACCGGTGAGTATAGCTGGCTAAGTCTATGCAAAATATCACTGTAGACTAAAATTCTATCAACCGGCCGTTTGAACAAATTTCTGAGCATGCTGCCATAGCCTTCCGCCTTGAGTTCTGCACCGACCAAGTCAGTCAACACTGCCTCATGTTTACTCAGAGAATCACTGCAAAAATAATACCAAGCAATAATTAGATTTAAAGAAGAAGAAAATAATTAGTTAAAAAGAAAATTATAAAAAGAGGCAAATGTATATATCAATGTTTTTTAACAAATTATTTTAAAATATACTTTTCCTTCTTGTACCCAAGGTTGGTGTACTTCCTGGCATTAAATATACAGTATATATTTTTTTTTAAGTTTGAAGTTGAACTGTAACTTGTTGGTGATGAGGGTCACTGTCCAATGCTGTGCTCAAATCCTGTCAATGTGATTTGTGATTAATTTTTATAAGTATAGTTTACTGAACCTATTTTTAGTTCCAGGGCCACCTTACCGTTCGCAGCACTTGCTAGGAATTCAATTTAATTGAATAAAATGTAGAGAGGTATGTAATTAAAACAACTCTAAATGCTAAGCCTCAGATACTCAAAAGAGTATCACAAATACATTGTTCCATCCTGTACTCAATGATTTCTTTTATGTTACAACATAAATATCCTTACTCTCTATTCTGTGATTGGCTGTGATGGAAAACATACTATAAATTGTATCTACACATGCTCGGATATTATTACAACCTAGAGCAGGAGTGGGCATAAAATTGGGTTGAATGGCCAAAACTGAATCTGATTTAACACTGAGGACCGCATCCAACTTTGACAGAAAAAAACCTTCATGGACTGATTTTATACCACTTTATGACCAGTTTGATATTACTCTTTCAGTGTTAGGCCATAAGAGCAAGGGGATTTTTAGCCAAAGATGGTAGGCAGGCCAAACACTTAGTGTTGTCGAACGCCACATGTAGCCAACAGTTCACACTTTGCCAACCTGTGATCTAAAGCTACATAGCTCAAACACACTCAATGCAGAGCTATGACATTTGCATATATCTGACTGTCTTTATATTCCAAAGGTAGATGTGCCCCCATCATACCAAAGATACTAGAAATACAAGATAGAGTTCTCGCATTGAAAAAATGAGGCGGAAGTCGTGCCCAACGTAGGCGGCGTCCTTCATTTTAACCGTGCAAGTTTCCTATACTTCGTGCCTAACGTACAGGGCGCCCTTCTGTCGCTTAGTATATCCAGACGCAAAAGGCGCCCTTCCTTTTCCACTAATGGAGGAAAACTTTCTCACTAAGAGTGCGTCCGGCCATGCGAATGCGATTCTGCCCTGTATTGTTGTTTTATCAACCTGTGATCTAAAGCTACATAGCTCAAACACACTCAATGCAGAGCTATGACATTTGCATATATCTGACTGTCTTTATATTCCAAAGGTAGATGTCCCCCATCATACCTTGTAAGTTTACCCAGATGACTGAAGCCTGCAACATTGATCAGCTGGCAGACAGCCTTGGAGTACTTGGCAAAGATCTCAACATACTCTTCTTTGTTCTTCAACAGCAGTAATTCTGATACATCAAGACGCTGTTGCAGAATGGATGTAAGTTGTACAGCTGTTTGACAGACAAGGTTTGAGACGCTGTTGAAGGTGTCGAGGAAGTCTTGGTATGGCTGTTCATAGATGCTACCAAGCAAAATTTTGGATATATCTACCCAAAGACAAGATTAAACATTAAATTTTTTATAACCACAATGGTAAAGCATTTAAATCTACATCAGGGGTTGGCATAAAAATGAGTTGGATGTCCAAAGTGAATTTTTGATTTACCCTGAGGTAACTTTGATGTATACAAAATATTCATGCATTGGTTTTATTAGCCTTATGCTTAGTTTTTATACTTCACTCATGATCAGCATTTAAGCCGTAAAAATAAGGGGTCTTCTAGCCAAAAGATGGTATGCATGTGGTTTTACATTTATGTTTATGGGTAGCAACAAAATGATGTCAAGCTGCATGTGTCGCACAGGCAACACTTTGTCCTCCTGTGCTTAACATTCTAAATAAAGTCTAAATTTCTATGTACAAATACTAATCAATAAAAAATAGAATTATGATCATCACTAATTTGAGTTGAAAATTTCACCTCAAATTAGTGATGATCATAGTTGATATGATATTTAATATCATATAAACGATCTTTATTATACTGTATTTAACTAGGAATTCCCAATCAGCAAGTCTGATTTTCAGAGGAGTTCTCAATAAATAAATGATTGACTGATTAAAATAAATAAATATATAAATACAAACTTTACCAGCTGTCTGTAGAGACCTGATGACTGTTGACTTGACCGTACTCAGTTGGGCAAATAGATTGCGTTCCAAGGCCGCAAACTCACAAAAGCCTGCCACCAATCCATTTGTGTTACGATCAGATACACAGGCACATGAATCACCAGCTGCTGCCACGCCTAATGCCCATCCACACTACAAAGGAGAAACACAATAATAAAAATAAAACCTGGTTTTCATTAAATTGATACACCATCGATATAGCAAATGCTACACTGCATAGCAGTCCATGATGCAATCAGGAAGGCTCCCTGTCTTGTCACCAACAAATCATTTTCAATGTTTTGGGTCAGCTGTGCTTGGCCAACACAACATGTTTTTGGCCTGATCATGATGCTCAAATCAGTGCCGATGTAGTGTCCCACCAGCCAACTTAGAGCATATTAGCACACTTCGTCCAGTCTTCAGGTCCCTAACAGATATGAAGGCCTCATCAATCTTTACAAGGAAACAAACTATTAGTTTGTAAACACACACTTATCTGTATACAGAGGTAGCTCCAGAAATTTGCGGACGAGTGGTCCGGCATGTCCGACAAAGGGGTCCGAACCAAGGGGCCGACTAGAGCCTCAATCATGGTCCCGGATTAGAAATTCCTGATAGGGTTCACGGAGAGAGCTTTTACGGCTTAGTATGGCCCGAAATTGGGCTTTTAGACCACAACATTAGAGACTGGTGATCAAAATAACGTTTAGGGGTGGGGGGAGTGAAACCAATTTGCAAACAAAAAAGCCCCATTTCCCATATCAAATCTTTTGTTACCTCTTTCCTAATAAATGCCATTCGTTCCGGTTGTTTGGCTCTGGCTGCATATTTGACCGTAGGGCCTTTTGTGATGCTAACAGTGGCCTGCTTTCTACTCTTTGCACTACCCTCCCGTCCTCCATCTTTACTTGCACTGGTATCTTTCTCACTTGACTGGGCTTTGGCTTCTTTTAACTCAGCTAAACTATTTTTGACAAACCAAACACAGGAGATAAACATTAGGTAACATTTTACATCACATTTTAAAATTGAGAAATGTGTTTTTTTTTTACATATATAAGAATGTGTTTATTTTTTACATATATAGTATATGTATACTTTTCAAAAGTAAGTGACCTAGGAAGTGTTTTTCTTTGTCTTTGGATACAGCAGCAACCACATAAAATGGGCAACCTCCTTTGCTCCATAAAGTTCTAAACTTAGTTATACTAAAGAAGTACTGTAGGTAACTTGTATCCAAATATAAGAAAGAAAATACAGTATATTTTCTGAAAATCAATGAGTCATTTAACATAATATATAATATAATATAACAATATACAAACTCTTAGTAAGTGAAGTAATTTGATGAGTGAATTATACTACAGTTAGTGGACTGGAGTTTAATAACTTTGGGTATAATACGTTTGCTTTCCAATCCCATAGTCCTGGATTCCATTCCTGTTATGGTAACAATTTTTTTTTTATGACGACCAAAGGCTCATAATAAGACTTAGACTATGTACAGCATCTTGTGTTAATGTTTGTCCTGTGAAGGAATTTGCCACTTAAAAAATGATTAAGCTCAGTGTTATTCTTATACATCAGGCATATTCTTGGCCTTGGTCCTAAAACAAATAATACAAATAATAAAATAATACATTTTCTGTAGGCTCATATATTATATTTAATAAATATCCATTAATATTATCATTACCAAAATACTGATAATATTATGAACAGAAAACATCTCATATTTTGGTATTTTAAAAACAAAACAATCTCATTCATTTAATAAAATATAGCAAAACTGTACTGATTTTTAAAAAAAAAGTTAAATTATTGATGATTAATTTATGTAATATTGATGTCTGAGAGTATTTTCAGTACATCTCCAGGATGATTTGCATAATTAATAATTACAAATAGGAAACCTAATTATGAATTTCAGAATAGCTTCCTTAATGTAACACAATTTCAAAGAGATGCAATGATAGTTCATGAATGCGACTAAATTACAGGTTTAGCATTTAGATATATAAAAATTAGACTGAAAAAAAGGACAAGATGAATTTACATTTTACTTTTAATAAAATTCAAGTGAGATGTACATATGTAGTGATAATTGAAACAACATTAAGAACATGTTTATTGCTCTAAACTGTATAGATTATGCAAATTAAATGTTAAATTTAAAGAGGCTTGGCATGAAACATCTTTATTATTAACACTAAATCAAACTCCACAATTAAAATACTAAATTTATGCAAGGATGGACACGAAATTCAATTTAAATTTATTTCAGAAAAAGTAACAAAAATAAGGAACATAATGCTGCTGCCTTCTATGAACTGCCAAGTGGCTGTCCTGCACGAGAAATAACGCCAAGAGTTAACTTTAAGTAACAAAACATGTTTGTAATTAGCTGAATAAATTATGTATAAAATGTTCAATTTAGACATGGTTGGGTAAAATAAATCATCAGGAATTGATGAAACTCAGGTCTGTATTGTATTAAATACATTATGAAAATAAAATGCTAAATTCAAAGAGGGTAGACCTATTGCAAAAAAATAAAAATAAAATAAAGCTGCCCCCATCCCTTATTGCTTCTAAGGTTCCATAAAATAGCAGTGTAAACAAATCTAAACATGGGCATTTGTGGGACATGTGCATATTCCTAGCCTTGTTCTTATTGGCCAATTGAGTTTGATTGGCATCTGGAAAGGTCCATTGTAAAACTGGGTAAACTGTACAATGGCCTAAAATAATGATCACAAGCAAAGTATGTAAAACAATATAGGGCCATATCAATGACAGTTTATCTTAGCACCCTTCATTTCACTTTTTTATTTATGCACTTTCATATTAATTTATGAAGATATATTTTCTGCATACTTCCATATTAAAGGTATTTTCCTGGTGGCCTCGTATTCCTACTTCTGTGAATGAGGTTTTATATACCATTTCATATTACAGTGAATTTCTTCCCCACAACTTCATACTTTCTTTATGCACCCTTAAATGAGACATACCTAGGTTGTTTTCCCAAGTAGTAAATATCAGGTTGGTTGTTACTGCCATCTGCGAGTAGGAGCGTGTGAGCAGATCCTGCTGCTGCATCCCACACAATAGAACCATTTGGAATCTAAAAATAGAAACTGATAGTAGGACATGCGAATATAAAGAATGGTTTGTGTGAAAAGAAAAAAAATGCCTATATAAGGTATAGACGTTGAGCAAATGCCGAGAAAAAAAGACACGGTGAAAAAAGTAATGCCTAAAGGAACAGAGAGTAAGAGCTTTGCAGTGGTAAAGTACACTTACTTTAATTAATGAGAAATTAGTGCTTAGAAGGTGTATGGATTTATGGGAGGCATTATATGCATGTAAGTTGCATTATACGATGAAAATTGAATTGTAATTGAAAAATTTTGTAAAAGAAGGTTAATTAGAACCCGAAGAAAATTACTTTAAATTTTATATCAAGTATGAACAATTAAGCAATTCCTTGAATCAATGAACCCTAATAAACTAACAAACTGAACGTTTAATAGGAATATTCTAGACCTATTTTTAAGACTCAAGGAACGAAATTAGATGTAGGCCTACGACCAGGCAGGAGGGAGCCAAGGGTTCCTCCTCCTAGCTACTAGCCTAGCCCAGGCCGTAGCATAGCGTAGTTATAAAATCATCCCACGATTTTTACCTGTCTGCATCAACCAAAAAGTTAGTGACAGTGACTGTATTCTCTCTCGAATGCTTAAAAAAATGTTTATTTCTTTGACGAACGTGAAACATTACAAACAAGTTCTTCTAACACAATGCAAATTACAAAATAGTTATTCATCGTAGCCGTACTGTACTGCTGTAGTTAAACGCGTACTGCAGACACAACAGCATACACACAGCTAAAATGATTGTAAAACAATACGCACATAGTATATTGACCATATCACTATAGCAACCGATGACTGCTACAACAGTTGGTTATCACAACTAACATTCAAAGACGGCGATTGACTTATAAAAGCAATTAGTAGAGCATGCATCGTACACTAGCGGAAAATAATTATACTTACGTTAAGCTACAAATGCTTTAAAAAATGTTTATTCCTTTGACGAAGTGAAACAATACAAACAAGTTCTTCTAACACAATGCAAATTACAAAATAGTTATTCATCGTAGTCTTACTGTACTGCTGTAGTTAAACGCGTACTGCAGACACAACAGCATACGCACAGCTAAAATGATTGTAAAATAATATGCACACAGTATACTAATCATATCACTATAGCAACCGATAACTGCTACAACAGTTGGTTATCACAACTAACATTAAAAGACAGCGATTGACTTATAAAGCAATTAGTAGAGCATGCATCATACACTAGCGGAAAATTATTATACTTAGGTTAGATTTAATGCATTCAAAAATTTCTTTTGGGGCTTGCAGGCCCTCAGGAAATTTTTTCAAGCATTAAATCTAACCTTCGTATAATAATTTTCCTATAGTGTACTATGCGGAGCTCTACTAATTGCTTATTATAGGCTAAATAATGAAACCAACCTTTATTTTTTTAGGGGCTAGTTGTCCAGTGTGACCTAATTGGCCATCAGTGTTAGACCCCCATGTGTACACCTAAAAGACAAAAAACAAATCAAGGTTAACTCTTACCGAAAATAATAAAACAAAGATATAAAAGTGAATGATCTTAGTGATTTAAAAAGGCTGAAAACAAAACTGTTGCATTGCCCAAGCATAATATTTGGAAATCCAAGGTTGGATGGTAATTTTTAGGACTAAATCTAGAGTTAATGGCTAATTACCACTCACCTTTTTATTGATCAAAGCTTAAAATTTGGACCCAAAATTTGAAGTCAAAAACAACTTAAGTGTTTAAAGCTTATCCATTTTATGATTATTCTATTTTATTGATGACTGAATATCTGAAACAATTGTAGTTTTGAGACCATGTCAGCAATTTTACTCCTTTTTTAAGATGTATTGTCCACGAAAAATCGGGGAAAAAAAATATAAAAAACAATTTTAAAATTAATTTGCTCATTTTGCAGTGACATACAAATTATTAACTTTAACATAGAAATTATTGAACTTAAAAAATGTGTACCCTGATTTTTATACTGGCTAGAAGTGTTTTTATCCTTTTCTTGCTGTTAGTGACAGTGACTGTATTCTCTTTCGAATGCTTTAAAAATGTTTAATTCTTTGACGAATGTGAAATATTACAAACAAGTTCTTCCAACACAATACAAATTACAAAATAAGCTAGTTTAGGTATTCATCATATCCGCACTGTACACTGCAGCGCTGATGTGTACTGTAGGAGCACAGCATGCATACGCACAGCTAAATGTAAATACGCATACAGTATACTGATCATATCACTATAGCAACCGATAACTGCTACAACAGTTGGTTATCACAACTAACATTAAAAGACGGCGATTGACTTATAAAGCAATTAGTAGAGCATGCATCATACACTAGCGGAAAATTATTATACTTAGGTTAGATTTAATGCATTCAAAAATTTCTTTTGGGGCTTGCAGGCCCTCAGGAAATTTTTTCAAGCATTAAATCTAACCTTCGTATAATAATTTTCCTATAGTGTACTATGCGGAGCTCTACTAATTGCTTATTAAAGGCTAAATAATAAAACCAACCTTTATTTTTTTAGGGGCTAGTTGTCCAGTGTGACCTAATTGGCCATCAGTGTTAGACCCCCATGTGTACACCTAAAAGACAAAAAACAAATCAAGGTTAACTCTTACCGAAAATAGTAAAACAAAGATATAAAAGTGAATGATCTTAGTGATTTAAAAAGGCTGAAAACAAAACTGTTGCATTGCCCAAGCATAATATTTGGAAATCAAGGTTGGATGGTAATTTTTAGGACTAAATCTAGAGTTAATTGCTGATTACCACTCACCTTTTTATTGATCAAAGCTTAAAATTTGGACCCAAAATTTGAAGTCCAAAACAACTTAAGTGTTTAAAGCTTATCCATTTTATGATTTATTCTATTTTATTGATGACTGAATATCTGAAACAATTGTAGTTTTGAGAACATGTCAGCAATTTTACTCCTTTTTTTAAAATGTATTGTGCACGAAAAATGGCAAAAAAAAAAAAATATATAAAAAACAATTTTGAAATTAATTGGCTTATTTTGCAGTGACATACAAATTATTAACTTTAACATAGAAATTATTGAACTTAAAAAATGTGTACCCTGATTTTTATACTGGCTAGAAGTGTTTTTATCCTTTTCTTGCTGTAAAATTGAGTATACATATTTTTAATACACTAATAATCAAGTTGATAATTTTTATGTTGCTTCAAAACAAGCAAGGTTATTTAAATAATGTTTTTTCATGGGAAAATACACCGTTAAAAAGGATTAACTTTTATTCAAATTTGTTATTTTTTATTTTTTTTTACTGTACTGATTTCTAATTTCAATTTACTCTGAAGCAATTCAGCATATGGTGCCATATAAATAATTTTAAAAAAAAAGAAAGAAAAAAAAAATGAAAAAAAAAAACTGTATTCAGTTTTTGAAAGATGACTATAATCAGCTCCAAAAACCAAAAGTTCTAATTAATAAACAATGTAGAACTGGTCAACATTGAATCCTAGTACATCATCAACCATGACAAACCAGACAGTGGGAGCGATAATCTTCATCATTATAATTAAGCTAGACAACCTGTCAATGTTGGCTTTGACTGTCTAGGACACAGCATATAACAGCGTTGTAATTAGCAGAGCAATTAAACATTAAATGCTCCAGATGGTATCAAAATGGAATATATTAAACACTATCATATAACAGTCTTTTCCTATAATGTCACTATTTTATTAGTTTCAAATTTCTCACTAAATATTTGTTACTTGATGTTTCTCTTTCCTAAAGCACTGCTAATATATATTTTTTCTGAACCAATCCAAAACAAATGATTGAAAATCTGTTTTAATCACCAAGAGTTATTTTGTTTATGATAATGCCAGTGCAACGGCACTCTATTCTAATGACCAATAAAACGGAATGCAAACTCACAGAAGAGGTGTTACTATCAATAAAAATTTGATTGCATTTACCAATAACATCAATGAAACCACTGTATTAATAAAGCACCGATTATGAGACAATAAAATATATAGTAGTTACAACTGCACTTTTCTGCGGGTGTCAAGTAACTCTTCTGATTATAAATGTATTTGAAATATTTGTAGATGTTATAATTTTTTATTATATTTAAGTTCTGTATAAGTAATAATATGTGGGTGAGAGTGCATGGGTTGTTAATTTAACAGAATTCTATGTGTAGCCTGTGTTCTATATTAAGCTTTTTATTCATTTCTTTAATTAGGTCTTTTTTCAATGTTATTAATATGCAACTTGTTGATTCTTATACTATAATTTTGTATCACAAAAAAACAGGACCATGTTGTTACAACATCCAGATATGTTATCCTGTATAAATATGTTAATAAATAAATAAATAAATAAAATGAATGATTATATCCAACTTTAATAATAAATTTAGAAAAATAAAAATGTTTTGAATTTTATAATAAACAGATGTTAGTATTAATAAAATTATTGAGTAAAAAACAATAATGAAATAATAAGTAATAATGAATTATACAATTTAAATAACAGCAATAATAAATAATATCAAAAATAGTAATAATATTAAGAATTCTACAATTATAAAGGAATGATTCAAATATACAACAAAAATACTGTAAATAAATAAAAATAATGGAAAGAATACGGTATTCACATGTCATCAACAATTAAAAAAATATCCTAATTTTACAGAAAATAAATGTAGGGAGCTTAAGAATATTGATTGTGTACACTTTCTGATGTTTTGATCAAATTTTAACACTGGCAGGTGAAATAAACAACAGTACTTTAATGTACAGCTGGTCATAAGCACTTGATTTTCAACATCAGTGAGATAAAATGCAGACTGATATTAATTAACAACCTACAACATACAGTACAACCGATTCTGATAAGCATCAACTGTGAAGCTATCAAAGGCGTGATACTGCAAGTCTAGCATAAGTAATTTTCATTCCAGGAACCATTATTAAGTGTATAACCCTTACTACAGTGACAGTAAATGATGCATAGGTTAAATTCTTTGTATGGCCTGTTTACTGTACTTGAGTTAAGTAAGTGTAAGCAATCCTGAAACCATTACAAGTGTAAAACCTAAATTTACAGTGGCAGTAAAGTATGCATAGATTAAATTCTCTATATGGCCTGTTTATATACTGGAGATTGTATTGCAGTAAAATCCAATTTCATATGGTAATATGCGAGTACAGTAAATTAATTATTATGTAATGACAACAATAATAAATAATAAATAATAATAATAATAAAAAATTTAATGACGATGACGGTGGTGAAATTAATAATAATACAGCAATAACAATATTATGTATTATTCTCCTGAAGACGATTGAAGTCAACTCAATTCTCAACCAACACCAACAGTTCTTTTCGGAACTATCCATGTGGTATACCACACGCATTGATATATTTTTACTTCACCATGCAAACCTTCAAACAACATTAATATTGATTAAAATTATATAGTAATATTGTCATTAATAAAATAAAATAAAATTAATACAGAACGAGAAATGATTAGAATAATACAAACAAAAATTATATAAAAATAAGAAATGATTATAATATCAATAAAAATACATAACATTAATAATTAATAATAATTAAAGTCTATTCACATTTTGTTTGAAATTTCGAATGCTTGTCAACAAATTCAAATAAAAAAAACAAGCGTCCTATACTTAAAGGGAAAATCTACACTATTGCCTTCATTACTATATAGTTGAGTATGCTTAGCAATTAAATAGTCACCGATACTACAGGAAGTTTAAAATCTAAATTTGTTATTATAAAAACCTATTAATTATTAAACATTGAGCAAGTGTCTTGCCTTGCCTAATGAAAAATACAGAGTATTGGACACAAACTCATGTCCTTATAGTTGAGACTCAATGCATAACTGATGAGCTGACTGCTCATCAAACACTTCCTACAGAGTGATGTATCTACAGAGGAGAGGAGGTGCTGCGGCACACCTTCCAACGTCCACAAAAAAAATTGTGCCTACCACCCACAGGAAATTGCTTGAGAAAAAAGCTGCACTGAGTTGTTAAAAATTCCCTGGTATATACATTTTTTTGCCAGCTAGGTCTCCCTCGCTTAATCCTTAAGCCCTCCATTTAACCTCCGTGCCTCCCAATCAGCTTCCCCACAGCAATACTCCACTGCACCTACATTGAACATGTATCATTTATTGTTAAATTTAATGGTATTTATTATGTAATACTCTAATTATAATAATAAAATCACCTTATAATTGAACTACTTAAAAAACTATACATTGCCATCATGAATAATTCATTACATATGGTGGTCTCTGCAATATGCTACAATACTATTTAAATAATAAATGTAGTTAGTAGAATGCTATGGAGTCTTGACATCATAGTTGAAAGGCTCACATCTTGTTCACATACTTAATATTTCATTTCATTTATTCAAAATAACCTCCAACAAGGAGAAGCAAAGAAATACAATCAAAACAATGCAATTGAAAGCAGTCAACATTTTTAATGGAGCGTTTGAAGTTGCTACGATAAGTTTCATTAAATATATATTTGCAAAGAGAAAAGTCTGATTGATTTGCAAACCGATTTTTAATCCTATCAACAAGTGTATTCTTTGAAAAAGGTATACTGTATCTTTTTCCTGGTCGAAGGTGAGCATAAAAAGATCTCGCCTTGGATGTATTATTCATAATTTGGCGTACAAGGTCCAGTTGGCGCGTAATGAGAATATCATTTATTTTTGGAACGTTTGAGGCATGTAACAGGGGTGTAGTTTTACAGTATTTGTGAAGACCAAATGTTGCTTTAATAACCTTATTCTGTGTAGTTTCTATGGTGGTCTAAACTTTAACCAGCTCTGCATTACAGTATGTACAATGAATGAATCTTTCTTCTTTCTTTCTTTTATTAATATTTCAAGAGGAAATGTCCCATTCAGCAAAGCTGATTTTCCCGGGAGCCTCATCACAACAAACAAATTACAAAAGAGACATAAAGCAGAGCAAAGAGCAAAAACAACACATTCATTAAAAAAAAAAACGCCAATATAAAAATGTTTTTATAGTTTTTCAAAAATAGTATAAAAATATATCATTATTAAATTTTAATTATTTTCCTTTAAAACAACAATAATAATGAATGAATGAACAAGTTGAGCTGAGCATTTGGTTTAAAAGAGGTAATTTTCTCACGCCTTGTGCTGAAGACCCCAGTTGTATAGTGCTATTTCACCTAGCTGGCCACAGCACTTACTGTTGCCTGGCTATAATAATATTGACAATGTTGATTGTATTGTAGATCTAGGGCAAAGATTGGTTATAATATTAAGCTTATGGGTATCACTGTAGACATGGGAACAGATCACCGTTATGGATATGACATCACACTAATGTATTGTTAACATTGTTATTACCAACAAAACAATCCCCAATACAGTACTATCAAAACTAAATGTCAATAGGCTACCAATGTATTAGCATCCTTGGTTGGCACATATTAATATCATTTATAGAATGGATTGAATTGAATTGAATTGAATTTATTCGATGCTCATATATAAAATATAAAATATAAAATATAGAAATACAATATAGGAATTTTTTTTTACAATCATCAAAACACAATGAGCATCTGGAACACCCATTAGGCCAGGAATCCAGCCCATTTCCAATGGAGTCCAAATTGCACAATTAAAAATCATGAAAGTTATCAAAATACATATTAAAAAGGAAAAGAAAAAAAGCAGCATTTAAAAACCAAGATGCACCCAATTAACTAATTATTTAGATAGAACGCAACAGTGATCAATTGTAATTATTGCAATTGAGCACTATTGCGTTCATACAGTTTTTTGATGTGTACTTTAAATGTAGCCATATTTAAAATTCATCATGTCTCTCTCACTATCTTTCATCTACTATATTATACAATATCATCATCGCCTTTCCTGCAGTAATAAAATGCAATCAAAATGTATGAATTTGTTAAAAATGTATTCAAAATAACAAAAAAAATCATAAAAAACAATTTTGTAAATTAACTTGCTTATTTTGCAATTACAGTACATAACAAATTAATTTGAGCATAGAAATATTGAAAAATATGTACCCTGATTTTTACACTGGATAATGATAATAATAATAAAAACCTTTCCAGTGACTGGAATTGTTCTATTGTCTATCATTGTTCGCTGTAAAATTATGGGTTAACAGTTTTTAACTTAACTAATTTTCCTTCAAAATGAGGCAGTTAATTTCAAAACTGATTTGTATGATTTTGTTTTGTATTTTTCATAGGACAATACATCTAACAATCTATGTTTTACCTGGCCTGAGTTGGAGATAGCTATAGAATGGCCTGATCCTGCCACCACCCGTACAATGTTCTTGTTATTGAGATGTCGAATAACAGTTGGCTGTGGCCTGAAAAAAAAAATATAATTATATAATTAGCATTCATGATCAAAAGAAAGTTATTTTTCTTGTGTATTATACTTTAATTTCAATCCAAATAAACACATTAACAGACAACAAAGAGAAGTAGATTTGTCATATATTGCTCAGGGGAAACAGCTTATTAAATTTATATCTTTAGATTAAAAGGAAAGAAATCCAAAGGTCGAAGAAGGCAGAGGTGAGAAATACTGTAGGGGTAGGAGGAGAAAGGGAATATTGACTGATGATATACAGATGGGCAGTAGTAAAACTTTATATTTTCATGAAACATACCAACAAATACATGTTCCTTTCCAACATTATTTACATAATGTCATGACTTATCAACTGTACAGTAGCATTCTTTTTTTTTCACGAACGAACGAACAAAAAAACAAATAATAAATAAAAACTTTTTAAAATCACACTCACAAAACACCATAAAATTAAACAAGTTAAATAATAACAATAATCAAATATCAAAATAAAAAAAAATATATATATATATATAAGTTTAAAGTTAACATAAAAATCTACTAGTTACTGTATAAAATAGAACCATGGGGAATTAAAAAAAACCGAAAGGTACACTTATTAATCTCAGATAAAAAAGTATAATACATAATGTAGGCCTACTCCAAGTATTGAAATACACGTCATCATGTTGGGATATTTTAACATAAATTATATCATTATTTGATTTTGACAAAATTAATGTCAAAATATTGATGATGACATTAATTAATCTTTAAATATTGAATCCCAACAAGATGGCATGTATTTCAATACTTGGAGATGTATTATACTGTAATTTTTTATTTATACATAATAGTACATAGCCTAAAGCTAAGATGGCTAAACAATTTATAGGAATTGAGAAAATCAACATTCTACTAAAATTATATAAACATTGTCATTATTATTATGCTGTAATAAAAAAAAAAAACCTAAGTGCTTTGATAAAGAAAAGGATCTGCGGTAGAGTACTGCGTGTTCTACCAACGGAAACATTTTTACTGGTTAATTTGTCTCACATAATGTTTAGCTAAGCACGCAGCACGAGACTTTACCCCTTCTCGGTGGGATTTAATGACTTAAAAAACCAACAAAACATATAGTCACTGCCTAAGCCTAGACTGGATTGATGTTAATTTATTGAGAGAAGGGTTGTCTAGGCATCCTAGATCTAATTAGTGGTTTTCTATTTTACCAACACACTAGTTGGCTGGTTATTTTTACTAAATTGACAGCTAAACCTGCTTTGAGAGAACACTTGGTACTATAAGCAAAACAAAAGGTGAGGATAAGTATTTCATTTAAAAAAAAAAGGTGCTGAACGTGTCTATTTGATTACCATCGGAAATTTTTGCGATTCTTTACTTTAGGCCAAGCCAAATTTGTTTTATGAACATTCTACACACATACTCAAAAAAATTATTCGGTAAGGAGGAATAAATAAATGCTTCTTTTAGTGATATCCTCCCAACCATAAATATTAATTCTGATCAGAAAAAATTGAATTGTTTTCATAAGTGTATGGACTGGAAGATGAAAATATTTATCCTTTTAAATGAAAACAAATTGTTTTATTTGAATCTTTTTTGGGTATTTCTAGATTTTATTTTACAGACTTTTATCTTTCATTGAACAATATGCAAAAAAGAATTACTATACCAAAATATCTTTATAATAAAAAAAGAGAAAACAATTTCATTATGTTTGCCTCAAAGGCTCCATGTAAATTATAGATGCATTCATTATAAAATATTTGTAAACCTTACCTATCTAATACATCTGCTTGGCCAAGTTGTCCAACATTTCCTTTGCCCCAGCTCCAGACTTCTGTAACCATTGTCATTTCATCTACAAGATCCTCCAGATGTGACCTTCGACCTTTTACTGGGATACAACTCATATCCAACACATTTAATTCAGGTTCTTCAACTTCAAAGTCTGCTTCTTGATGTAGTAATTCTGTACTAGGTGAGAGGCTTGATGATGTCTGATCTTTTCCCATGAAGTTGAATTTGTAATTCAAAAGTTTTTCAAGATTTGATGTCACTGATGTTGGCAAGCTTGCCAGAAGCTTGTCCTTTGATGTCTTCGCTGTCCCATGTATTGCACGATTTGTTGATGCCATCTGCTTTTCTAAAAAATCTTTAGCAGATCTACCAGTTGGAAAGGATCCTGTTAATTCTGAATCATCTTTTTCAGGATCATCTGGTACATCCTCTGTGGCAACCGGTGTTTTGAGTTCTTCATGTGCTGCTGCAGCATCAACTGTATCCTTCTCAGATTCATCCAAAACATATGTTCCTTGGCTTTCTGTGGACAATACAGAACCAGTTTCTTCCGCTTCTATTAACATCTTGCGTTCATGACTTTTCTTCAGAACGTCTTTTCTCATTGGTTTACATGGTATCTGTACATCAATACTATCTGGAGAAAAACTTCGGGTGGATGTCTCATCTACTTCTGTAACATCCTTATTCTTGCAGACATGAGTTTCTGTAATGAACACAGTGTCACCTAAATCTGAGAAAGAGTACATCTCTTGGCTACACTTAGGACATAATGTAGCATCCACATCAACATCTTCAGTTGTGACAGAGGAGTCAGTAGCTGCCTTTGGAGAACGAACCTTCTGCACTACAGCCAAGCTATGAGCAGCTCCACAACAGATATTGAGGACTTTCCTTTCACCAAATGCTGAAAGCCTTGATGGAGTGGATATGCTGTTTGAGCCAGTGCCCAACCCTAGCTGATGTCCTATTCCCCAGGCCCACACTTCTCCTTTTGTAGAAAGAGCTAAGGTGTGCATGTCCCCACAAGCAAGCTGAGTGATGACAGGATCATGGTCAGGATCATTGAACTCTACTTGTTGAGGTGTATTAATTCTGTCCAGCAGACCTGTACCACACTGACCACTATTGGAATCGCCCCAGCAGAAGACAATGCCATCTGCGCAGACCACACCTGTATGATTCAACCCACAGACAACATCAATTACATTTTCACCCTTTATATCTTTCACAAGCACCGGCTGTTTTGTAACATCACTGAATTTCTTATGCCCAAGTTGGCCATATTCTCCTGAACCATAACAGAAAACCTCATGTTCACTGGTCAAGAAGGCTGCATGCTTGCCACCAAGGGCTACCTTCTTAACATTGCGAGACTTAAAAACTGGAAATGTATTTGGAATTGTATTACTAAGGAAACCCTTCCATGTACTTGGCTTAGTGCATAATGATGTGTTCTCTTCTTTGATATCTTCATCAAGTTGTTCTCTATTTAACACAAAATGAAAAAAAAAAGAAGGAATATAATAAAACAAGGATTCTAAACATGTACATTAAATTTTTATTTTCTACAAATAACTACATTAGAAATTACAAAATTCACTTAACTTAAAAAAACAGGTTGATTGAATTAGTAAATTTTTATGTTCCTACAGTACCTAGCGGCTGCATTATGAATTGGTCATGAAATTAAAGAGCAATGTTGTAATACTTATACAGTATTTGCAAATGCGTTCGAATGTCTTTCATTTTGTGATTGGAGGTTGTTTCACAGTGATAACAGTGGCACTGGAATGCAACATATTTAAACGAATAGACACCCCTGTGTCTGAATACACTGCAGCCTTTTAAATTAAAATTTGTTTACCACAACACATCTCAAATCCTCATTAATGTTAGGTAAATAACCTATTTATCATTGCCCTTCCCTTTAATACAAAAATAAAATAGGCCTAGTTGGTTATCTCATTATGATAAAGAGGTTTTAAGCCAATAAATGTTGATCTCAGCTGGAGTGAGAAGACCATAAAATGTACACTACACGTGAATTTAGTTGGCCTAGCATTTCTAACACCGTATGGTATCCGCAGCTCTCCTGCTGCTGGGGATTAAATTCAGAGACGCTGCACAGTCCGATGCCCTACGACGACCAGAAAGGTATACCTCTCTGCCTACTGCTAAAAGACGAGCTCAAGTCCAGCCTAGCCTAGCTCTTCTCGATACGTTCAAAAATGTAATAATAAGAGGGCTAAGAAATGCTTACAGTTCAGCCATGGTAGGAGATGTAGATAACTACTAAAACCAACTACTTATTCGCATTATTTATGAATACGCCTTTTCTCGATCCTTTTTTTCATCCGATCCCACACATAAGTTGACGTGCAATCAATAAACATTGCGAAGCGCCCTCAAGTCACTATTAATTATTTGTAGATGAAGTGATTGATTTGTACCTTTATAATTGATCTTCAAGAACTAACTTATTCGCCCCTTTGAGTCTATTACATACGGTTTAAACTTCATAGAATATAATGCAGCATCATATTAATTAATGTTTTTATTGGCAAAATTGTGTTAGCTATGACGTCGAACCAGCATATCCTATGAGGCTTTAATTTTTGTTTAGAAGTATGGCACCGGTAAACACTTAAAATAATACTGAATAGAAATAGTAATATAGACCCTATTCCTAAATAAAGACACTATATTCATATGATAATAATAATAATAATAATAACACATTTTTGTCAAAGATGATATTGCTATAAATATTTCGACGTATGCCACTAAACCATCCAGGAACAAAAATGTGAATTCACATAAATACACCCCGATTCAATGTCGCACACAAAATTATAAACACAGTTTTTTGCCCAAATAAATGATTGGAACAACCTTCCATCTGAGGTCATCCATGAGAAATTACCTTTTAAATCAGCTTTAGATAGATATTATCAAAATTAAAATCAAAGAAATAAAACTTTCTTATAACTAATGAAATAACTTAATAAATCTGAGGACACGTTGCACATTGAAGCAGAAAACACATTAGACGAAAGTGCTGAAGTTGCGATGTCCCATTACCAATTCTGAGATTCTGAGAGTTTCAATAAATAACTAAAACATAGAACATGTTCATGACGCTTTAACTTTAGGATAATGGTACCGAGAAGAACTGTGAGGGCTACCATACTTCTAAATAACAATAATTAAAAACGATCAGGCCTATGCCAAAAGGAATATACATTTTTCATATGATGATAAGAAACACATTGTATTTCTGTGGTCCCAGACAAGAGGTTCACTCGCGTGGCCCAAACAATTCAATCATTTTAATTGACCAAAATACAATGGCCAATGCTTGATATGTTTAAGCATTTTCTTATAGGCCTAATTATTATCTCACTCATATGCATTTCTAAGTTAACATAATTATGTTTAATACGGGGCCTTTTGGTTTCAATTCATCCAACAAAAGGGCACATTTAGTTTAGGCTCATTGAAGATTCTGCTCCTCGTTCGACCGACCAATCAGCGGTTTGAGACATCAGAAAGATGTCTTGGCAATAGCGTGTAGCGATTTTATGGCATTGCGGAGCACGTAATTTTTATGCCAAATAACTTATCCCAAATTCATAATGGACCATTGTTTCTTTAAACAATTCACAGTCCTACATGCAATATATGCACAATATAATACTGATTTTGTTTGTAAATTTATATTTTTTATATAATTGTAGCAACTGTGAACATTTTAAATGGATATTGTTTGCGCTTTATGAAATCAAGTTATTATTATTATTATTATTGTTATTATTATTATTATTATTATTATTATTATTATTATTATTATTATTATTATTATTACTAGCACTTACTCAGACTTAAGGGGAATATCTTTTGTGTTATTTTCCAATTAACATCATGTTATTTTTTAAATTGTTCTCTAATTTCTCACTTGTCTAATTAAGGTAGGTTTTAGTAGCATTAAGTGTATTCTTCGTTTTTGTCATATTATATTATTTCGTGATCTTATATCTAAAGAATGATTCTCCTTTTCATCATCATCAGCACGAGTCATAATATCACCATCATCTTTATCATTATCTATGCATTTATCATATTAAAACAATAAAAATTGATATTGAAGACTGACGAATGTTAATACTTTTAAAAGTAGGCCCACTGTGTGACTATTTGGCCTACTCTAAATAAAATTCTTGGCTTGTAAATTAATATGGCCTAATTAAAATAAGAATTCAATCATATTTTAAATTATTATTATTATCATTATTATTATTATTATTATTATTAT
>NW_022704401.1:62999-159981 GCF_011630105.1 Anneissia japonica | reverse complement strand
TCTCTTATACACATCTTGAAGATTCCACGTTTTGCTTCGATAAATAAAATATAGAAAGACAGCAATAAAAAACAGCTATGAGTTGTAAACATACTAGAAGCAATATAATTTATTATATCACAAATATTTCAAACACTCCTGTGTTCTCAGTGTGACAACTGACAAAAATACAAAGTAAAGCAAGTATCAGGAAATGGTATTGGTTACAAATTAAAATACCAATAGAACCTAATTAAAGGCGGCATATAAAGATTTAATATGCCGCCTTTAATTAGGTTCTCTTGTTATTTTAATTTGTAACCAATACCATTTCCTTAAATAATAATAATAATTTATTGGGAAACTATACACTTTTGAAACAGTGGCACACTTCGCATAAAGGTGCGTAAAAAAAAATAATACTTCAAACAGAATATAATACACTAAAGAAAACAAAGTATAATACTCTTATTTATTTTTTTGGCAAGGTCTCCACTGCCTTTTTAGTTTATGTATAATAAAAAATATGGGCATAATATTTTGCAAGCGTTTGTTTGTTCCGCTCGAACTGGCATTCGCTCGAGCTCAACTAACACCGCACACCGCGCTCGAAGTGGCTTATGAAATCGTCTGTCCTTATCTCTACTGAAAATTGTATATTTAGAAACTTATTTTGTATATTGTTAATTATCTGTGATATATATTATTAATATAAATATTATTTTTATTTTATAAATATTAAAAGTTAACTTTAAGATAACAGGGTTAAATATTTAATATTAGCATTTGTTTTGTATAAATTTATACTTCGTACGTGACAACCAATTTGTTGCTATAACAAAGTTGTATTGTATTGTTGTAAACTATAAACCATGACTTCTTGGTTGGAGCAATTTTCGAGAGTGTAATATCATATCCAATATTACTAAGGTAGTGGATATTAGTAGATGACATTTTATTTGTGATCATATTTTTTGTTACGACAAGTGTTGGTAAGTGAAATATTCTGTAGGCCCAAGCTCCCGACACCGACTCGGCGACACCGTGTCAGCGTTTGGCTGGTTGTGGTGGTTACCGTCTCGGCCCCGGCGCGTACAATCAGGCTTAACTACGCCTGTCTTCATGATGACGACAGGGTTTTCTATTGTTGTTGGTGCTATGCCATGCCCCATTGTCATGTATTTGTTAATATGATACAGGCCTGGCTATTACTACTATTTTAGAAATGTAAACTTAACAAACGTAACCACGTTAGGCTCTTTTTTCCTGCATCTTTTTTGGCATGGAAACATTGCTAACTAGCGTAGAACTTTAAAATTAGCAAGAACCACCCACTATCATCACTTCAGCTTCAGTGACATTGTTGAAGTTGATTAATTTTCCAAAAAACGTTAGCCTAATTTAGGCATATAGTGTTTATTAAATTATTTCATCATCATGAATAAGGTGGGTAGAGCACGTAAAGTCGAAAAGAAACAGAGTCAGAGTGTGACTGAAGAAACAAAATCTGAAGAAGAATTTCAAATTGAAGATGATAGGGATTCCTTAGCAGACACACCTCTTCCTTGTATCAGCATTATTGATGAGGTATCAGCTATTTTAATATCATAATTATTCTTCACATTTTGCATACAGGAAACAACACAATATTTTTTAAAGTACTCTAGATGCTTTCTTTCTAATTTTGATGTTTTAATTTTTGTTTTTTCAATATATAAGGGCACATAGAAAAATTTATTTAAAAAAAGTAATGAGGGCAGGCATTTAAAAAAAAATCAGAACAATAGAATATTCCTTTTTTTATTTATGGGGGAGGGACTGTTTTTATTTGACAAGATTATTGTAAATATTGTATAAAAACTGGTTTAATTTTATTGTTTTTTTTAAAGAAAATGTATTTCCAGTCACAAAGTTACATTGTTTTTTTTGTGCTGTTAAAATAAATAATGTGGCAAAAAAAAAAAAATTTTGTTATTCCCGCATCAATATTTTTTCAAATTTTTGACTCGAGTGGGAGTGATATTCTAACAATTTTTCTTTGTGCTCTAATATATGAAATTTAAAATGTGATTAATTATCACTTCTTGAAACTACTGTTTTTATCTCTCTTGTTCAACCTCACATTTTAATAATATTTATGTTTTTTCCCCCCAAAGGTTAATTCAGTTTTGAGTAGTGATATTTCTGGATACAGGATGAATAAGCGAAGTAAAGTGCGTGTGTATGTCCGCACCAGACCAACAGACAACTTTGCTCATGACATGATTGAGCTCAGTAGTGATGAAAAGGTACAATTCATAGGAATTGGCATTGAGTTTTGAAACATTTATGTGGAAGGTTAATATTATTCACAAAGTGTAAAATTATCCACCCTTGGCTTGATGTCAAAATACAAAATATGAAATAAATAAAAACAAAATTAAATGCAGTCAAACCATGGAGGAATTAGTTTGGTCTAACCAATCAAGTTTTGTAAGGCATTAGTAAAATATAAGGAATTACAAAAGGTACTATTTATTGGAATTGCTTCGTGTTCTGAAATTTTTATTTGAATGGTGAATATTCTCAGGAGTAAAATTATCCACCACTGTTTTGATAGCAAAATATCAATATAAAACACATAAAAACAAAATTAAATGCAACCAAACCAATAAAATTTTGTAAGGAATTACAAAAATAAATTAAGGAATTACAAAAGATACTATTTATTGGAATTGGCATTGTGTTCTGAAATTTTTATTTGGATAGTGAATATTCATCTGCCGATTAAAATTATCCACTACTGTTTTGATTCCAAAATATAAATATGGAATAAATCAAAACAAAATTAAATGCCATCAAACAAATCAAATTTTATATAGATTTACTAAAATAAATTAAGAAATTAGCATCTGTTTAAATCAGAAAAATTGTAAAAGAGATTATCACCGATAATTTTCATAATTAGAATCCATTTTTTTTTTTTTCAATTTTTAATATAACCATTGTCTAGTCATTTGGCATGAGGAAAAGTTTTCTGTTGCACTGAAACGTTTAAACAAAAGTATATTTCTTATATTGTTGCAGGCCGTAGTTATTCATGCTAAACGTGATTCGAACCAAGGAGTTGTTAACAATCAAGTAATGGATTGGTCTTTCAAGTTAGATGGTATCCTTCACAATGCCTCACAAGAACAGGTGTATGATACTGTTGGTAATGAAATGGTCACAAACCTCCTGAATGGTTACAATGGTAAGCAGACAGACAAATACTGTACATTTAATGCCATAACATCCTACCAGGTAGTCATTTATACTCCTAGGTAGTGAGAGGCATCTGGAGGTCGGTGTACCCTCTGATTCTGAAACTCTTCTAACGGTGCGTTCGGGTGAGTTTTTTGTGGCGTCTAAGACGTGATAACTCCGGAAACAGCCATTTCCAGTTCTGGATAATACAGGTGTAAAACGCGGACTGCCTGCTGATATCCGCTGATAAGCCAACGCTGCAAATTACAGTGTTTAAAAGGAGCAAAAACAGCATGCGTTAGCAGCAGGGAGCATTTTTTATCACTTTTCCCTTTTCGATTGCTCTTATAATTGTTTAAGCATGCACCAGAAGTAAAGTCTCGTTTTAATTTTCCTGGTTCATGCTTATTTAACAGTTTAATTATTTCAAAGGAGGGCTAGCCTAGAATGCAGATTGTTACCTTATTACATTCGTTTGGCAATGGTAGTAATTTGCAGTTTTTAAATTTTCAAATGAATGAAAGTTTATTCATGGTTTATATGCCCAAAATGCACATCTGCAATTTATTGGGAGTTTAGCAATGTAAGCTCATTATTTTGTAGTCATTTCATCTTGATTTTGAGACAACATTATGCTGTACCAATTAAAGCGTGGGGTGATGCAAGGGTCCATTCGGTGATCTCGAATTGGAGGGCGAACTGTATGTGCCTTGGACACAAGCAAATCACACAGTGAGAAGTTTGAACAACCCACTTAAAGGTTAACAACCCAAACTTTAAACCATTGTGCCAAATTCTCCCACATTTTAAATATGATATTAAATTACACAATAGAACTAATCATAGTAGTAGTTATTCAGAAGGTCTGTATAGTTCATTCTGATATTACTGTATTTTTGATGAACTAGTTTACATCTATTGTTCTATGCTTTTGTAACTTTGTTGGTCTAAATTTATCCTAGTTAAGTTTGTCTGTCAACAACTTGGGATTATTGATCCATCTTAAAGTAATCAATTGCAAGTCTTGTTATTACTATACAATTATTTACTTTAATATGAGCAATTTGAGTAATACGCAACAAACAATAGCTATGTTGACAACTACTTCCAGTCCATTGCTTGTACAATATTCTTGCAGTGTTGAAAATATTGATGTCTGATATATCTACTTATTTCAGTGGAAGGATTATGTGGCGAAGATAAGCCAAACTAGTCACACCTTGAAAAAAATTTATCTTAAGTTACTAATACAGTGTTAAGCAATAAAATAAAATATATAAAATTGTAAAAATAATCATTTAAATATGACATTTCATTATGAAGTTACAAGAGTTTAAACCTACAGCTGAAATCAGCCCTCAAATTTCATGATTTTTAACTTTTTCTCAGACCATCACCAAATCATTAAAAAATTTTGTTTTAATGTCGAAAATAACAACATAGTGTGATGTATAGATATAATTATAAAGGTTAGTTTAGTGCAATAAAATAAATGACATTCCAACATGGTCATTATCTCCAAAATAGGATTTGCAAGAATGACTAGTTTATGATCATATGACATATGATCTTAAGTTTTATGCTGTATTATGCTTATTTTTAGAAACCTGATCTTTAATTTACAAAGGGAAACTAGCCAATTTTCAATTTATCTGCATATCACACTCATAAATTTAACAACATCACTCATGATTTGGTAATTCCCTTCACCTGAATTGATAAAAAAAAAAAATACATACTATTGATTCACTCATCGCAATATTTAATTTCATAAATAGGTACACTGCTTTGTTATGGACAAACTGGTGCTGGAAAGACGTTTACAATGACAGGTGCCACAGAGAACTTCAGACACAGGGGTCTGATACCAAGAGCACTTGCACAGGTTAGAAGACAAATATTTTTATATCACATACCCTGCCAGGGACGCGAGTTCACGTCCGACAGGGTTCACTCAGGCTGCCAAGAAGGACGCGAGTTAATGTTCACACCTGTCTAAACGTACCACTATTGTATTGCACATGAAATCACTGGTAGTAGTCACCAAAATGTGAACTCTCTCCCTTGAGGTTCAGGGAAGAAGCCAGAAGTAATGATCTAAAAATATATACCATGTGTTTGTTTGTCTTTCATTACAGTTGATGGGAATGCTTTTTGTTTAATGGTGGTGTCCTTTACACCTTGGTGTATGAGATGAAACTGGAGAAAAAGGCTTGGCATTCAACATGTTTAATACCTGAATAAACTTATATCATAGTGGTTACATGCATTTTTTTTTCCTGCATTAAAAAAAACAAACCAATAGAATCTTAGTTCCAGTGTTTTTTGTGGAGCCGTGGCCTAGTAAAAAAAGCCAATGGGCTAGTGAAATGTGCAGCAAACTAGCCCAGTGGGCTAGTCACCAAAAGAAGTTAAATCGAGCCCTGTACATCAACGTACATAATACAACATTTCTGTTATTGCATATTAAAATTTTTTTTAGGTTTATCGGGAGATTGAAGAGCGTCAAGAGAATGCTGTCACAGTCCGAATATCTTACTTAGAAATCTACAACGAGATGATGTTTGATTTGCTGTCAACGTTGCCCGATGCTATGCAGTACGCCCCACAGATGACCATCTTGGAGGATGAGTTTGGTATCAACATCAAAGGCCTAACACAGCACTTGGCTCACAATGAGGAAGAGGCACTTAACCTTCTGTTTGAGGTAAACTTCAAAATTAAATATTTATAGGGCTACCAATAAAAATGTGGGTTTGTAGATGTAGTCCTGTGCCACCATCCATTAAATGTACCTTACAAAATGCCTCCACCACCGAACATTATTTGTACACAGAGTACAAACAGAAGTGGTCTGAAAAAATAAACCAATTCTCAACAACATTTTTTGAACAGTCATGTAACCCCTGAGAGCACTTTCCCTACCATACATAGCCTACATACAGCATTGCCTTAATGTATTCTTTTCAAATCTTAAGGGTGAAACGAATCGAGCAATCGCAGCACACTCATTGAATCAGATGTCTTCACGGTCTCATTGTATATTCACCATCCACGTGGAGTCTCGCTCCCGAACAGATTCTACTGCCAAGTACATGAAAAGTAAATTTAACTTAGTCGATCTTGCCGGATCGGAGAGACTCAGCAAAACAGGGGTAAGATGCTGTAATTTAGAAAATATTTGGTGGAAGTTTCATGGTTTCATGAATACTTAAAAGAAGTTGTATTCATTCCCTTATGCCTGAAAATGTAAACATCCCTTGCTCTCTATTCTCTGATTGGCTGTGAAAAGAGCACATATTATATGATTTTGTATCTATTCTTGCTCACGCTGATTGATTTTATCGATAACCCAAGTTCTTCTGTCTTTCAATAGTCAGCCGGTAAGACACAGCAAGAGGCTATGTACATCAACAAGTCATTATCATTCCTGGAGCAGACAATCATAGCATTGACAGACAAGAGAAGGGAGCATATTCCGTACCGACAGACAAAATTAACACACGCCCTGAAAGACTCTATAGGTAAATATCATGACAATTGATTGCTTACCAAATACGTATCAATATAACATCTGTAACAATAAATATTGTGGAGTTATATCATGGTGTTTTTTCAAAAAATTTAAAGACAGAAAGGTCAATATTTTAAACACAGTATTTTAATTTACTTCAGGTGGAAACTGTAACACCATAATGATCGCAAATATATGGGCCGAAATGCTTCAGATTGAAGAGACTGTGTCCACACTACGTTTCGCCACTAGGATGATGTGTGTTGCAAATGAGCCAGCAGTTAACGAGTTCTATGATCCGGTTCTGCTTGTTAAGAAGCTTGAGAAGGAGATTAAACACTTGAAGCATGAACTAGCAATGCATGACACATTGGTAAGAGTGCCACTTACACAATATTAGAAAGAACTGTAGATAAATTCTACAAGCATATTATTTCATTTCATTATTAGTAATACTAATTCAGGTATGCCTATGTATTAAGGAAAATAAATCTTGACAGAAGCATTTATGATGGTTATAATGGTAACTTAGATAATGATTATTAAATAATTGACCATTGCTTTACTGCAGTTTAATTACTAGCTGGCTAATAAGTTTTAGGCTGCTTGGAGGAGGATGTAATCAATCGATAAGCTATCAATAAGGTCTTCTTCATAGTAAAGAAGTGAATAAAATAGAACATTATGTTCATTATATTGCAGCTGATAATCATTGCGCTTGTTCATACTTACGATATAGACGATAAAGGTTACAGCTAATGCAATTAAATGTGTGCCCCGAATCGGGATTTTTTGAAAAGACCTGTAAATCCAACATGCCAAACTAAGTGATAAAAGCGCCTGCGGGCATCCATCGCACAATAAATCTTCTTCAGTGTGTCAAACTTGTGTGTATTAGACAATAACTTTGTCAAGTATGAACGCCTAGAAAATCTACACCTCGGGCTACTAGGAAACACGTGTAGGATTATTGCTGAAAAAAACGAAGTATGAACACAGCCATTGTAAGTTGATCATCATCATCATAACCATCACCATCATCATCATTATTAAATGTCTTTGAACCCAATGATCATATAAAGAAGATCCTGCTTGGCTGCCTTTTCGTTACTACAGTACATCACAATTTCTAACCCATTATTCCTTTTTATAGGCAAACAGAGGCCAGGTGACCTACGAACCCCTGTCAGACTCACAGCAACTTGAAATCAAGAACCAAGTACGGCGTTACTTAGAAGGCTCCCTTGACGAAATTGATGTTATCAACATGAGGCAGATTCACAGCGTATTCTTAGCTTTCAGGAGCTTGGTGAACCAGATGGAGTCTGAAGTAGAAGGAAGACTCCGAATGAAGTATACTCTTATTGACAAGACGGATCCAAACTCCATTGCTGCCGCCCAAAAGGTTAGTTTTGTTTCAGCTTATTTTAGGTTTTGGTGATGGTGTACATTTTTCATTTCATATATTATTTCTTTTTCTATAATTGAAAGTACAATAACAACAACAATAAAGGTACTTTGGGGGTGAATGATTTGCTATTATTAAATGCGACATTAAAATTGTACATGGTATTTATGGAATGCTGCAGTGCTAAGCTAAAGACGAAAAAAGGATGATTGATATACGTCTACTTACCAGATACTCTAAAACATTATATTTTATCATTTTCTTTAGGCTGGTGTTGTGTTCGATGAGGAAGGTAATGCAACTTATGTTGGTGAAACAGATAGTCAGAATTTTGGCATTGGCGTTGCTCCTGCCTCTTTAAAGCCTACGCACTCAGCAGTCGTTTCAGCCACAAAGAGAGCAAGAAGCAAGAAAGGGAAAGAAAGGGCTAGGTTAGTATTGATTATTATATTATTTTATAAAAATAATTACATTTTCAGGTTTTTGCATTTTTATAAAAGAAAGATATATTGAAGAATATTTCTGTAAAATATCAATCACTAATTCTAGCTTTAAAGTATATTAAAATTATTTTTTAAGCTATAAGCCTTAGTAATAAACTATTGATTTTGGAATCTTTGGAACTGTTTTCTCAAAACCTACATGGCTGATATCTAGTGAATTAAATATTCAATACGAAGAATTCATGCAGAAGCTAAAAATATCAAAAACACAAATTTGAATTTAACTGTATCATATCGAAACTGCATAATAAAGATCATGTTAACATCACATTAATTATTCACTTGATATTTCACCATAATTACCCATTGTAATGTCAACAAACACAATGGCCACTTGTCACTAGATGTTTACTATCAGTGCACAGAAATATGAGATTCATTAGTTTTACCATATCTATTGATTATAGACAGGTATATATCATTGAATTATACCTGTCTATGATCATGCTATGTACATTATTCTAAGTACATCAATTCAGACGTTATAACACAAATATAAATACAAACTGCATAAAGATACTGTACATATCAATATTAGTGTTGTATGCCATAAGGACAGCATAGTATAGTTACTTCAATTAGGATTCACAACAATATTAATAAGCCTAAGTTCCCCTTTAATAATTTCAAAGCATGTAGGTTACTTACATATCATGGAAAACCAGATACTATAAATAAGGTACAGTAATAGAATTGGCTCCAAAATCTAATCTCCGTAAGGGACATGATGCCACATGGAATGCAAATTAGCATTATGTAATAGCAGCACACAGGTGTATCAATACATTATGCTAACAAAGTTACAACAACAATAGATATAATTATCGATCAGAAGTACGTAACTTTCCAATCCATGACATTACTTTAATGTTTGCAGTGAAGTAAAAGCAATTTGGCACAATGGAATTTGGTTTCCCTAACCTCAAAGTCGTGTTTCAATCCCATTCTGTGCATGTCGCTTGTACTGAATTTAATTTATTTTCTTTAAATTGTGCCTTATATATCAGTAGTGACAATGTCTTCTCCAAACTTGTTAGTCCTCAGCCTGGGAAAGGTGCAAGTCCAGCACCCAGTACCCAGCAGACAGAGCGCTCTACACCTCCAAGGATACCCGTTGACACACGTGACTCAAACACAAGAGTGGAGTCTGGTTCAGCTAACGGTTCCATACGTCCAGGGTCTGATTCAGCTCAGCAACAACCTAGGCCTAGCACGCCACCACTACGGATTGTGGCTTTTGAAGACTTCAAGCAGGAGAAAGGCATTGAGATCAATAGGATACTTGTAGAAAATAAAGGTGAATATATGATACATTCAACTGACTTTCTTTACGTATATACCACATCGACAGTCAGCCAACAAATTTGCTCACTTTCTGTTTGAGCCCCAAAGTAATGCCAATCCGAGTGGATTGGCGTTGAAAACGATGCAACATCAAGCCACAGGGTCATGGAAAGCTCCTGCTGTCGATGCTGATGAAGTGTGTAAAGATTTTTGTTATTAGCGATTATTAATGTACTAAATATATATAAAGAAATAATTAAGGTGGTGCTGTTTAGTTTTAAAATACAGGAATATGCATGTAGTAGACAGGTGTTAACTAATATAACTACTAATAAGCTTGATTAAAAATAACCATTTAAATTTTCTATTTTTGTTCAGAAATTCTTGCTAACAAGAAGAAGGAGTGTCGTGAGCTGGCGAAGGTAATTAATCTGACAAAGCAAGAAATTGACAACACAAGAATGACAATTGAGAAAATGAAAACAGACAGAATGGAGCAGGGTAAGTATTATGTTAAGCCCTGCCTAGACATGTGACATGCCTAAATATGGTCATAATGATATTGCATCATGACCATAAATACATTACTTGATGACCTATATTATAGGCTCATCAAGGGCATACAACAGTTTTTTTGTCAAAGAAAATTTCATAGTGAGGACAGAGCCTAATATGTTTACTCAGTATCAAATTTTACGTAACAAATTTGCGTGATTCGCCCATATACGTGTATGATGATATTATATCACACCCATATATGGGCATTATTTTGTCATATCAGACCCATATATAGAGACACCACTGTTATTTGCCATATAAGTCTGGACAATAGGGACAGAGCTTTAGGACTGTTAAACTCCATGTACTGTAATGATAATATTTCTGTTGTAATTATGCAAAACATTTTATATTTAGGAGCGGATTTGGCAGGCTCGGCCGCTGCACCCCCCCCCCCCTCCTTTTTTTTGGCCCCTCTTTCAAGTATCTCTGGATCCGCCCCTGATATTCATCATTTCTCCCATATTTTTTCAGTAGAAAATATACACAAAAACAAAATAAATACAAAATGGATATAGTTTTATCATATAATTTTTTTTTTGTAATCTTACAAATATAGTACAGTATTGTTAATTAACCTCAGTGTTTAATGTGCACCTTGAGTAATACCATTTTCATAGCACCACTGCATCCATTGACTTTTGTTTTTACCACAGGTGAATTTATGAGTGAAAAAGGAGAGACAGTAATCAGTGAAGAAGAGTTCCAGTTAATTAAAAAGTTAAAAGAACTGAAATCATCTTATCGCAGTGACTATGAAGAATTACGCAACATAAAATCCGAAGTACAATATTGTCAGAAGTTGGTAGATCAATGCCGACAACGATTGATATCAGGTAGTCATAATGTTTTATTTATTTTAAATCATATTTTCAAATTATAGTATTTTTTTTTAGCTTTTATCATGTAAAATGTTCAATAGTAATTTACTGTATCTATTTGACAATCACATTATTATTGGTTGTGATTATACACATTTCACACGATAAATATTGAAAAAACCTATAAAAAAAAATAGATTGTGTACACAAGCCTTTGTGAGACAAAATGTGTTTGTTGAGCTGTATTGATTGGTTAGTTAAGTTTGATTGACACTTCTGAAAGGTTGAGTGTATAAACTTTAATTCCTATTTTTTATGATTATCAACTCAAAATATCAAGACAGTGAAATCCTCTTCAGTTATGTTCATTAATTACTAATTTATTGTATCATAAAATCTGTGAAATGTATATATAATATTTAAATATCAGTGAAATATTAATGATTATTTTTCATGTTTTTTCCTGGTAGAATTTGATAACTGGTACACTGAATGCTTTTTGTCAAGTGGCGAAGAGGTGACATCCAGTAAGCAAGCAGGATTTGGCATCAGACCCGGTACTCAATACAACAATGTGGTTAGTAGTCTTTTTCAGCATGTAATGTGTATAGTAGTTAGATTTTTATATTGCACTTCATATCAAAATCTCAAAGTGTTTGAGGTGTGTGGGCAAGCTTTTACTGTAACTTCCTTCTCCCCAAAGGCTTTACTTCGTGTTTGAGGTAAATCTGTAACTCTCCTTTGTACACAACAGGGGGTGTGTGCACATGTACACCGGGGGACCCCTTACTCATTTCGAAAGTTGTATAGGATTGTGTTTAGTGTACATGAGCCAATTGTTTACACTAGGCCTATATGGTTTTTATCTGAGAAGACCACCATAGACGAGCTTTGAACCAGCACCGATAACTAAATATATCATTTATTATATGTTTTTTCTGAATATTAATGAAGCGTTACTAATACAAACATTCTATTTTTAGCCCGAAGATGAAGGTGAGAAGTTTGACAGACTACAAAAAGAGTTGTTAATGGAAAATCCTGACTCCGCAGCCTACTACAATGCGCGGTTGAGAACTGTTAGGAGGGTAAGTTCAAAGAATTCGAATTCTTCATAAAAGCTAAGCATGTAAACTCACAACATATAAACTTTAACATATTTATTGTTCAAGAAATTCATTCTTAAATTCAAAAACCTTATGAACTGAGCAACTTTTATATACACTTTCCTTTAATTTCATTGGATATGTATATCTCAGCCACTCATAGAACTTGTTCACTAGGTTTACATTAAAACAAACATAGAAGTTTTAAGACAGACATAACATTTATTGTATTCATCTGCACTACCAGATCTTAGTAAATACCTGCCACATACCTTTTTCCAAAATTCTTATTGGTCAGAATAGAATAGAGGAAATAGTTAGCAGTGCTTTCGACCATTGGTAAACTTGTCTGTTAGCAAGATTACTCAAAAACTAATGAATTGATTATCATAAAATTTAGTGGAATGGTACATAATAATCAAAGAAATACACCATTAAATTTTCAGAGTAAAAGGTCAAAGGAGGACGAAGTCAGGGTCACATGAATTCAATTTTTTACCCTTAAGCATAAAAGAAAAAAATGGAATTGTCCCACATTTTCAGGCAGCACTTAAAAATACAATGTGCCTGAATACGACGGGCAATTCTATTATTTTCTTGAGGGTATTCTGCAGCACTAAAGAGAATAATGTTCCTGTATACGACTGGCGATTCCATTATTTTATTGAGGGTATCCTGCAGTTTTGCCTATTATACATAGCTAACGTATTGTTGGTACTGTATTCATACACAGGGCAGAGATATGCACTCTATGGAGTGACTGCTCTGGTTTCATGACACGAGGTCCTGATCCATATCTTCAGATTGTAGTGTTATGTTTATTATACTTACAAATAAAATTTAGAAAATATTTTAAAGATTAATGTTTGTTTTTATTGTTTACAGCACACCCTCGAGGAGGCAATGAATCAGACGCAGCCAAAGCACCGCTCAAAACCATTGGGGGCACCAACACGAACAGTGCGTAACACACCGCCAAACAAGATAACCATGGTGCAGAATTGATCAACCATATGCAGATTTTTTTTGTCTTTGTCAATTCAAATAGAATTGAAATCATATATTTCTTCTTAGCTGGGATATTTTATCTAAAGTATAAATTATAAATTAGTAATCTTGCAATAATTATGTTACTATTAAATCATGTTGGGGAAACTCATTGAAGGGGTATTGTTATTTTTTCAACAATTTAAGGTAGTGAAGGCCAACTATTTTGTTATTCCTCTGTCAAATCTGCATCATAATCCAGTCTTTAAGCTCTGGTTTTCGTAAAACCACTACACACTGTTGACGACTGCTTTCAACAATGCTGATTGGTCAGTTGAATCAAGGAGCCTTCCTATTTGTGTCGGAACCTTTCTGCTAAGCCCCGTCCCGTGGACATCAGGGAGCTTTCGATTTCACGACAATTTGACGCTAGAACGGATTTACTCATGCGTGAGCGTCTTGCGTTCTCTGCACATTGTAGATTTGGTCAAATTCCATCCTAGAATCTACACGACGAGAAACGTTCTTGTATGCGTAGATGAATTATTAGTGGCGTCATTACGTTTTACTTTCTACTGCGTCATGCAATTGAAAGCTTACTATTGTTGCCATGGTCCCACAAAATGACAGCGTAAAAGCATACGCACACATGTGCGTTTGTGGAACACGTGTTTGTAGGACACATATTCCTAGGCCTGTTCTGAATGGTCAGTTGTTATTTCAGTACAGCAGCTAAGGGTCACCATTGTGGTGAATAAGTTTAACAGTTTTAATGTATTTTAATTTTTGGTAAAGGGTCTGTTGCCTGGATATATTTAAAATTAAGATGAAATATAGTTTCACTCTACAGAAATATCCGAGAGAAGTTTTGATTGTTTCTTCATTCTTGATCAAAATCTTCTTCTGTTGCTGTTGAGTGTATCAATGTGTTCCATATGAATGCTTTAAAAAGTAGTGTTTACTTCAGATAGAAATTGTGGAATTAAGCATTAAATTTATATTATTAAAATGCAAGTGTATGGCTTCCCAATGGATAAAACTCAGGCATAGATCTCTGGAATAAAAGGTGTTTTTAAATTCAAATATGGTTAAACTTGCCTAAGTTTAAAAAAATTTCCAAGTCGATGCCAAATTGTTTTCCATTAATTAATTATCTGTACGACAAACTTTATGTAAGATGAACAGTTTTTCAATGCCATTTTGGATTCGACTTAGGCAAGTTCAACTATAATTAGAATTGATAAATAGAAATGTAATTATTTTTTTATGCTCCAAAAATCAATTATTATTCTTACAATCTACATTTTTTGACATCTTCCATATATGGGCACAGGGATCCCAAGTTGGAAGAAACCACTTCTTAGAGGTCTGTTTAAATGAGCATCTCATTTTATTTTGTGATACCATCAGCACTGATGTCTGGGAGAGATAATATACTGTAGTAAAAACATGCAAATATCGTGAGGGAGATTGTTTTTCTTCAGGAGATTCTTCTTGCTTGTGGGAGTGCGGGAGACCAGCCTAATTTCTGGGAGACTCCTGCGACTTAAGGGAGACTTGCGACTCCCATGATACAATGTTTGTGGGCAGGTTGTAATAGGCTGCGGTGACATGACAGTAAAACAGATGAGCAGGATGTGCTGGAGTTGATCTCCTTTAAATGTTACCATGAATATGTGTGAAGTTCATAGTCTCTTTTAAATAGTAGGTGAATAGCAGGTGAATCGTAAAACCTTACATTACCTAATTTCTGGACCACAAAAAAAAAGGAATACCTACATAGCTGTTACATATCATCTGATGTTTTGTATAGAGAAATTAAGTCAAGTTTGTGTTTGTAAATAATTGTAAAGTGAATCTTTTGTAAATGTTTATTCCTTTATCAAGAACTTCCTTAAGTGTCTTCTTCATATTGTTCTTTTGTAAAAAACCCAAAGATGTCAAATATGGTGTTTGAGATGTTTGCAAAAACAATAAAATAATTGGAAAGAAACAAATGTACTATATTTTTTCTTTGTTTATTTATTCAATATTAACAATTAAATAATATTTACAGAAGTAGTCAAGTTTTAGGTCTAAATGTACATTATAGTTACTTTTACCAGAGGCATATCAAGGAGTATTGAATTGGGGAGGGCTAATAGGGGGATCAAAGGTTAACTGGGGATCAAAGGTTAACTGGGGGAAGGGGCATCGATGATAAGTGAAGGGGTCCTTGTTGAAAAATGAGGTGATATCAGGTGAATTTAATTACTGTACTTGAACTTAATTTTTTCACTCAGCAAATTTCCAGTGGGTGGCGCAAGATTTTCTTGGTGATCGAGTCCCTCCCACGCCCCCTGTCGATACACCATCAAGTTCTATTATAATGGAAATTATATGCAAAGGATTATAGAGGTAGAATGCACATATATTCTATTTGCTGCTGTCTCCAATCTGATCAGGTGCTACAGCATTTAAACTGTCTATGTGTTGTACATGTTCTTGTATCCATTTATACATTTTATCTGCACCATGTTCTGCTTCTAACTCTTTTCTTTGTTTCTCATTCCTTTCCACCTCAGAATTCATCCTGTATAGATAAATTAACATTTATTAAGTAACTGGAAAACAAATTCTGCAAGTGGGGAAGGGGTGTGTGGTGAGAATAAACCCATAAACTAGCCTGGCATCATACAACTACGGTAGGCCACTGTGCTGAAGGCTAGACTTGAAATTGAAAATAGAAAGTTCAGATAATGACTCCAAAAAGTAAAGTTAATACTCTAGTGTTCAGGTCCATAACCAGGATTATCAATGAATGGTATTTTAGCCAGAGTTCCATGGCACCACCTATGTAACGTACGCACCCTAGTGGAGCCCAGGGGAAGTGCTCTTGTGGGGTCAGGGGAAAAGCCTAAGAACCCAGGAGCTGAAGCATTCTAGAATGTAAATGTTGAATTTCATCACATTTTTTTTGGTTTCAGATGCAAGTAGAGGGGTGTTTTGGTCAGACTGGGTTGAACAAAAAATGGGTTTGGCCATATCACACTGGTTACAGTGGCCTATTGTTCAACTGAATGTTAGCAAAAGAGATAAAAATAAACAAAAACACAAGTCAGCAATATTGGTCAAATATAATTTTATAAGGGAGAGCTTGTAACTTTCTGGTTTATAAATGATTTTGGTTACATCAACACTAGATGGGTTTGGCTTGCTACAAAGTAAATAATATGGGACAGTCCCCACTGCGGAACAGTCCCCACTGCAGTACAGCCATGACCAGCTGCTAAGAGACTGACTGGAGACTGATAACACCATCACTTACCTTTTGCTTTCACTCATGGCTCGTTCAAAGAACTTTGATGAT
Source organism: Anneissia japonica (assembly GCF_011630105.1). Lineage (NCBI taxonomy): Eukaryota > Metazoa > Echinodermata > Crinoidea > Comatulida > Comatulidae > Anneissia > Anneissia japonica. The sequence goes on along the minus strand of NW_022704401.1, from coordinate 143,247 downwards.
TTTTCTGGTGCAACATCACTGAACTAAGTGAAAGAGCACAAAACAAAGGAGAAAAAAATAAGACCACTGAAATAATATAATATTGCAACAATGAACAGTGGCAAAGACAGACATATCATGTCTCTCGTCGCAAATTGTGTTTCAGCGATAATGGCCAAAACATGCTGGCATCTCAAAATTTTAAAAATCTATTTTACTGCACTAAACTGAACTCTATATAATACATCATCATGCTATTTTGTTATTTTCCCCATTTTCAATAAAAACCAACAATTTTTATGGATTTGGTGATGGTTCCACCTGCCTGAGAAAATTCCTGAAATTGTAAACTTTGAAGGCTGATTTCTCAAATATTGTTCTTTCAACAATGGAATGTTTAGACTCTTGTAACTTTATGTAAGAAAATGTCTGATAGAAATGATTCTTTTACTATTTCATAGCTCTCATTTTTTTTGTGAGGAATGACTAGTTTCTGGTTTGGCTTGTCTTTGCCAAATATAGTGGGCATGTCACTATTGACATGATGCTGTCACAAACTAGCTTGCAATTTATCAGGTGGTGTTATAGTGGGGCACAACATACTTAGAATAGATAAGCGAGTAGCGCTAATAAGAGCTAATTTCAATATACGGCCCCCACCCCACTACTGGATCCATTCCTGTTACTATTCATTAATTTCATCATACTATTATAATCGCATCATTTTGTTCCCCAGTAGTAAATATTTTGTGTCTATGCCCCCCTTGGGGCAAAGACAAGTCTTATGATCTGGCAATTTAAGATGGCAGAAAGGGTAAATCTGGTGGAGGTGCATGATGGGTCATGTATTATCTTAATAGATGTAAGTACTGTACCTTATACAAAAGTCAGACAGACATACAAAAGTTATAAAAGTACAATTTAAACACACATGGGAACCAGTCAATTCGAGCGGATACCACTTCGAGTGAATGCCAGTTTGAGCAGATTCAAGCAGAATTGACTTCGAGCAGATGCTAGTTCGAGCGGAAAAAGATACACTCATGCGAACAACAACCTTTGCGAGTTATGTAGGAATTACTTAAATATTTCCTATTTTGAGCTAACAATTGCATTTGGCAGAGGCTCAAGCTTTGCCTGGGATCCAAGGGGAAAAACCCCGGTGGGTTTCGGGGAGAAGCCTACAGCCTTATGTATGGAAGTTGTATTTAATTGATTTTTAGGATAAACATACCTACATTCATAAATTAATGATTTATCTCATCGTGTCATTCGTTGCATTCTTTCCACTCGCTTTAATTAAGAAAAGTTTTGAAATATAGATGAATGGTGAATAGTGTGGAAAATTTATATGATGTCATGTCCAGTGTCATTATTACTCTACTGTTGATAGTTTTGTCACACTACACCAAGTGATTTGTGCACATTCTGACACCTAGATATGTAAATTATATAATTCAAATTTCTATGGTGTGGTGAATAACAATTACAGTTACTCCCATTTACAAATATAATCGTAAATTTAGGGACTAAAAATACAATTACAACATAATTCAATTCAAATATAATTTGCTTTTTCAAATACAATACCCCAACTGGAGACAAAAACTGTGAATTCAGAATGAAACGTGCACAATTTAATAGGCCTAGTTTTAAAATATAGGCCTAGGCTTCCATTTCAGCAACCATCTGGTAGTTGGATTTGCCAAGACTGTAATTAAACATGGAATAATTATCAAAAGTGCCAAAAACATTTCAGAACTTAGTGCCACAGGGTTTTTTTGCATTTAAAACAAATGAAAGTACTATTTCACTATAAGAATTGAGCGTCGATAAATTTGCCCTTGTTATAGTTTGCACTAAATGCATCTGCTCGAACTGGCATCCGCTCGAACTAACATAATATGCTCGAACTGACTGGTATTCCTACAAATTTCCTGATAACTGAATCCCATGTGGATAGTGTATTAGAAACATAATAACAGTAAGACACAGTTTTTATTACTCCAATAATACTTTGGAATAAGTGAGCTGATTTTAAAGTTGATTTTTATTCTTTTATTATTTATACTATTTTTTCCCTATTTTTCATGGGGCCTACATCTTTAATTGCTTTAATTATTTTGATATTATTCAGGGCTACAAGTGTAATGTGAGAATTAATTTTTTTTTTTCACTTGGCATTCCTCTCTATTTCAATGTTTCTTGTCTTTTTGGTTTGGGCTTTTTAATTTTTAAATTTTGATTTTATTATTTGGATTAATTTAGGCCTCAGATTTCCAGTCTTAGCTAGAGAGACCTATTAATAGGTCCATGGCTAGAGAGGAAGCTCTGGCTGAGTAGAGTAGTAGGCTAGGCCCGCCTTAGCAGGGAGGAGTAGCTCTAGGGAACTAGGCTAGACCCTAGCCTAGGCCCTGAAGAAGGCGGGTTTCCCAACAAGCCTAGGCCCCTAGGCCTAGCCAAGGCAGAGGATTCAGCAGTTATATTTTCCCCTTTAATTTTTTCGAATGTTGTTCAGAGTGACCTTACCTGTTGTTGATTGTTATAATGCATTGTTATAAAATCACCAATATCAATGTTTTTGTCATTCGCTTCCATGACTACCAACTTTTTGGGCTCAGGCCAAAGATATAGCAGAAGAATGAGCTGTTCCGCGCAGCGTGACCACTCACAATTTTTGATACCCAATGACTGGGTCGAAATTACCCAAGATTCAGCAAATATTGCCCAAAATTACCCAAGCTTCCTGAAAATGCATTAAATTTGAAAAAAATGTGTTTTTCGCATGTATAGTTTCCCTTTCAGTTCAATTTATAAACCATTTTTTGTTGTAATTGTTTGTGCTAATTATTAAAATTAATATTCATGAGGTGATAATACAGATAGAAAAATACGCCCTCAGTCGGCCAGTGTTGTCAGTAGATCAGTGATCAAGTTTTATTATGTAAAATGCATTACCGGTAATTAGGTAAGATCAATGGCAACGCAAATCACAAATAAACAATTCTGAACCCATGTTTATAGCAATTAACAGTCAATTAACAATGTTATGTGCACTTAGTTGAGTTTTGCTTACTTGAATGGACTGACATATACTTTGTTACTTCTTAATTCTTCCTCTATGACAAAAATATTTAATTTTCATAGTAAAAATAAAATACCCAAGGATTTGAACGGAATACCCAAGAACTCAAGACCAAGTCAAAATACCCAAGATCTTGGGTAAATATCCAAGCAGTGGTCACACTGGTTCCGCGTAGGCCTAAGTTATATACTCTTTGGCCTAAGTAATTTTATTGCTTCTCTTTTATATAACAGAGGCACAACCGTAAAGATGTGCAACAATAACAAAATCAGTAAAAACTTTATTACTGTGATTAAATATAGTAAGAACGAAATATATATAAAAAAAGGTTTACAAAAATAGTAGGCCTAATACTGATGGTACTGTACTTGTAAAGAAATACTAATACTAATATAGGCCTATAATTAAGTAGGTACACATACACACACACATACACACACACACACACACACAAAACAAAACAAAACAAAAAACAGACATATTAGTCTTGCAATAGAAAAGTAGGCCTATTATATATTTCGTTGATCGTTCTTTCCATGCCATCGTTAAAAGTAACTTACAATGATTATTGAAAACTTTACTTGCAATAGTATAATTATTAGGGTTTATACAATTTGTTGTTAAAATTTGATATTCGTAATGGATTTCTAAATCATCAAACAAAAGATGGTATTTAAGTTCATGGGAGCTTGATGTGAATAATTCCCAAAATATGTAAATTCTTTTTGTATAACTCCTCTTTAAGTTGGTCAAATATTAAATTTCTAATGTTCTTTAATCTGTACAATCAAATACAAAATGATTGATGGTTTCCTATGTCACACAGTCACACATAATAAGCATAAGCCTAAATTCCGAGGTAACCAAGATTCCTTTCTTCCTTCAAGAGGTAGTGAGTTGGAACGAGCTTTAAATTTTAAACTTGAAGCATGAAAGTTACAATTTTCTAATAAATACTTTTCCATTTTAGGTTCACTTTTGTATCTTATGTAATGTTTTAAGGATGATTTACTTAAAGCATTGTTATACCAACTTATGTCTCTTTTTAATTATTTTTTTCTTTGAAGCCATAAGCCATTTTGTACAATATTCAATGTTAAAGAACATTTGTAAATCAAATTTATTTAAAATGGATTCAATATGTTGAAGCCATTTCCAACTCAGTTTTTCTATAAAAGAGAACTAGCAAAATGATAAAAAATAGTCAAAAAACGATTTTAAGGTTGATTCTATTATTAATGGCATATCAAAATCCACTCTAGAACAAAAAAATCATTTAAACTATTAACAACTTCTATATTCTCGATCTTCAGATGTTGTATGGTCGTAGATATGGCAAACTATTTTGTACCTTGTTTAGCGGACATGCCGCCCTCTAAAATGATGATTCGAATAAAACAAATTTATATTTGGCCAATTAGCACACTCACCGCCACGAAAATTGGAAATTTCAGAAGAAAACATTGTTGCTTTATTTTTATTTTTTGGGCCTACCATGTTGTTTAATACGACAAATAATAAATTTAAAGTGTTAAAAATGTTGTATATCGCAGGGAAATATGCAAAGGAGCGGAAATCAAGCTTTAATTAGCAAAAATCTAATGATGGTCACCGAATGGGTATTTTATAAACCGAGAGAAAAAATGGAAAACAGATAGGAAAATTCATAACTGTAACTGTAACACTATATTTGGGGTTTACATTTCTTCTAATAAAAAAAAAGAATAAAGTCATTCTAATCTAAAAGAACAATTAGATTGCACACTGTCGAAAAAAATATATGATCATATGCTAAGGTCTGCTAAGAGAAGCTTATCCGACATTAAAGGACGTTCCGCCCTTTTTCTGGAGGTTCCCCCCGCCCGCCCGTTCATTTTTTTTATCTAGTGATGCTAAATCAATAGAGAAACGTTGGTCCCTGAAAAAGGTCACGGGGGCCATTATTTTCACTACAAAATAAGAAAGAAAGGGGAAAGAAAAAGATAAAAGGAAAAGAAATAAAAATCGTAAGACAGAAAAGAAAAAGAATAACAAAAAATGAGACATGTGAAAGAAATGGAATGGAAGCATAACAAAGAAAAGGAGAGACTAAAACATAAAATGAAACATATATACAAAAGGAAACATAAGAAAGGAAAAAAGAAGAAAAGGAAACATAAGAAAGAATAGGAAAAAGATAAGGAAACATATGACAAAAAAGGAAAGTGTAAGAAAGGTTGCTTTATTTTTATTTTTTGGGCCTACCATGTTGTTTAATACGACAAATAATAAATTTAAAGTGTTAAAAATGTTGTATATCGCAGGGAAATATGCAAAGGAGCGGAAATCAAGCTTTAATTAGCAAAAATCTAATGATGGTCACCGAATGGGTATTTTATAAACCGAGAGAAAAAATGGAAAACAGATAGGAAAATTCATAACTGTAACTGTAACACTATATTTGGGGTTTACATTTCTTCTAATAAAAAAAAAGAATAAAGTCATTCTAATCTAAAAGAACAATTAGATTGCACACTGTCGAAAAAAATATATGATCATATGCTAAGGTCTGCTAAGAGAAGCTTATCCGACTTTAAAGGACGTTCCGCCCTTTTTCTGGAGGTTCCCCCCGCCCGCCCGTTCATTTTTTTTATCTAGTGATGCTAAATCAATAGAGAAACGTTGGTCCCTGAAAAAGGTCACGGGGGCCATTATTTTCACTACAAAATAAGAAAGAAAGGGGAAAGAAAAAGATAAAAGGAAAAGAAATGAAAATCGTAAGACAGAAAAGAAAAAGAATAAGAAAAAATGAGACATGTGAAAGAAATGGAATGGAAAGGAAGCATAACAAAGAAAAGGAGAGACTAAAACATAAAATGAAACATATATACAAAAGGAAACATAAGAAAGGAAAAAAGAAGAAAAGGAAACATAAGAAAAATAGGAAAAAGATAAGGAAACATATGACAAAAAAGGAAAGTGTAAGAAAGGGAAAGAAAAGAAAATGAAATATCGAAAGACATTGGTATAACTGTGGTTAAAAAATGAGAAGGTAAAGTAATAAAATTATGAGTCTTGCTACATTTTCTTCTTGTGATATGTATCTTGTTTTTTTTTCTCTACTGCTTGTTTGACACTGCCCAGCACCTATTTAGGTGGAGACGTTTGCGCTTTACAAATCTTTATTATTATTACTATTATTATTATTATTATTATTATTATTATTATTATTATTATTATTATTATTATTATTATTATTATTATTATTAATAGGCATATTATATTATTATAAGGCCTATTATTATTATTATTATTATTATTATTATTATTATTATTATTATTATTAACAACACGATAGTCAAACTTAAAACAATGATTAATTTAGTCTCTTTGCAAGTACACGACTTTTAAAATCAATCAAGAGATTTTTGCTTTTCTCCCCTTTTTAACTTTCACTTTTGTATTAGTAATATTGCGACTACACTGTTGTGAGTGGTGGAAATAATATCAGTCTATTGTCAAATAAAGCGAAATCATCTCGACCTGACAAAATAACGTAAAATTATCAGCCATACATATTGACAAATCAAAAAAGAAAAAAAAAACAAAAAACGAAATGGTTCTTCTTGCAACATTATCGTTCAAGAGCGAGAATAGTTTAGCAAAAGTGTTTCATGCTGACATTAACTGTTTTTAGGTCATTTTTTGTTTTTCCACAGTCGTATCAGGCAAATACTTGTCGGATTTTTGTATTCCCTTCTGAATTTGGAAGGAAATTCTTTTCTGATTGCTTTAGTATTTGTTTCAATTGTATTGCTTGAAAAGGTCACCGTCATTTTTCACTTTTCTATTGGTGCTATGCTGACCGCCCACCGCGCGTAAAGGCTGCATTTTGTCCTCTTTTTAGTGACTTTGTTTAAATTGCCATTTTGGCTGTTCACCAATCAAATATCTTGTTGTTTATTCCCCCCAGTAAACGGAAAGCTGAATATTCATAGATTCTTCTCATATAAAATATATAAATTGTAAATGGATGAAAAAATCACATTCAAAACACTAATTTCAATATGAATGAACAATCCTGAATATTCATAGATTCTTCTTATATAAAATATATTTATTTATTTAAACAATATTTTTTTAGGGTGGTCCATCCAGCCTGAGCTGATCAATTGGGACCCTCAGTACATACAATTAGAACATAAGTATAAAAATTGAACTTCATTTATCATATCACAAACTAATTAAATTAAACCAGAATATGAATTCCCATTGGATGAAAAAAACAATCACCATCAAAACACTAATTTCAATATGAATGAACAATCCTGTCTAGGCATTATGACCGCAAAAATGCGAAGCTTTGGTATAGGCTTCCGCCATTGTCAGAGGTCTGGAAGCGCTGGACTTCCCATCATCCACCATCAACTAAACTGCCTTAAAAAAAAAAAAAAAAAAAAAATTGGTTCGTGTGAGAATCGAACACACAACCACCAGGTTTGCTATTCATTATCCACCATCAAATAAATTGGCTTAAAAACAAAAAAAACAAAAAAAACCAAAAACAACAAAAAACAATTTGTTTGTGTGAGAATCGAACACACAACCTCAAGGTTTGCTATTCATTATCCACCATCAACTAAACTGCCTGGTAAAAATCAAAAATCGATTATAAATTTAATTCTACATTTTTAAACATATATACGAAGATTTTTTTCTAGTAGGAGCAGAGTTGATTAACTGGTACTTGGTGTGGTACTAGGTTTATCGCATTTATGGCTTAGGGGCCGCTGTTTACCTCCCTGCGTTTAGTCATGCTGGATCAGGGGTAGTAAACTCGGCGATCGTGGGTTCGATTCCCACACCGGGCAATTTTTTTTAAACTTTTTTATTTATTTTTATCTTTTAGTTTTTTTTTAAGGTCGTAGGTTCGATTCCCACACGAGTTGTTGAAATTTAAGCAAAAAGTTGTATGATGTTGAAGTTTGTAGCCCTCAAGCTAGGTCATGCCCGAGGTCCTTAGCTAGGCTAGGCCTATCCTCTGCTTCCTTTTGCTCTGGGCGCGCATGGGCGTACCTAGACTAGACCTATACATGTACTACTAATACTAGCTAGGCCTGGGATATTTTCTAATGATGACTTGCTTGGTTTTATCTGGCTTTTCTGTTCAGGCTATAGATAGGCCTACAGTATTTACCTTGTTCGAAATGATGATTTGATGATCTATTTAATATTTCTCTGTATACAACTAATAAGAATGTAGGCTAGGTTTTAAATCTCTAAACATTTAGGCCTAGGCTAGGCATAGGCCTATGTACTGTATAACTTTTCGTAAATTTCTCGATCGATGAAGGAATGGTTCCTAGGAGTTGGAAGGAAGCTCATTCATATAGTACCAATTTTCACGGTTGTAAATAATTTATTATCTGAACAACAGCATGGTTTCTAAGGGATTAGGTTCGTAGCGGCCGCGAGTCAATACACAGAAATTTGTGTGGAGCGCCAAGCGTGCAGTATGCAAAATGTATGTTGGACAATGGGCATCAGAGTTCGATATTAATACTGTTTTAATCAATTATCAAATTAATGTATATTTTCTTTCATAATTTATATATAGCCTATATATAAATCGAGACTTAATATTTAGTTACTGTAGTTTATTTATTATATCAATTATTATGATTTATAGTATGCCTATTTTCTTACAGAAACGGATGGTACTTTTTAAATGGCTTCTTTAGTTTATTTATTCAAATTTTACTAACTTGTGTTCAGTTTGTTCTTTAGTGAATGAACATCTGTTTGTCATTGCATTTGAAGATGATTGATATTTATTTGAGTTTTACTAACTTTTGTTTTGTTTGTTTTAGTGAATGAACATTTGTTATTCTTGTACTACTACTTTGAAGATGACTGATATTTATTTGATGTTTTACTAACTTGTGTTTCTTCTGATTACTAATACATAACCCATTATCAGTTGTTGGTAGAGTATTTATTATTATTATTATTACCTGTATTATTATTATTATTTTACAGAAGTCTACTATTAAATTAATTCTTAGCATCACACTTTATTATTGCTTAACATTAATACTATGTACAAAATTTCATCCTTATCTGAACATTTAATTATTGTTTTACTATTGTTGGCGTGCATTTTGATAGTAATTTGAAATTTGAAGAGCATATAAATATTTCAGTTTCTAAAGCTAACATAATGGTAGGTCTTATAAAAAGAACATTCATTTTAATAATGACAAGGACATGTTTTTAATATTATACAAGTCTTTAGTTTGTCCTATTTTAGAATTTAATTGTTGTGTTTGGGCACCTCATATAGGATTAATTAAAAAAATTGAATCAGTGCAAAGAAGAGCAACTAAGACCTAAAAAATTTTGTCATACACTGAAAGGCTGAAGTATTTAGGCTTACCAACTCTAGAATATAGACGACTCAGAGCAGATATGATTCATTTCAAGTTTTTAGAATTATTAATGGTCTCGACAATTTAGACATAAATAAGTTTTTTTTCATTTTCTGATAGTTCTTGTGAGACTAGAGGGCACAAGTTTAAGATATAAAAACAGGGCTAGACTAGATGTCCGGAAATATACATTTAGTTCTAGAGTGGTTGATGCTTGGAACAGTCTGCCATCTATTGTAATGGCAACTAGTTTAAATGAATTTAAATCTTTACTAAACGATCACTGGGTTAACCTAAATTGTAAATTTTCATTCTCGTATTTATAGAAAATAACAATAAAAAACTAATAACAAAAGTATTTTTTTCAGGAAGTACATTTTAGAGAACATATATTGTGACAATAATAATCATCTTATTTTCATTAAATTTTATGGGCTAAAGAACTTTCATTTACTGAAACCCCAAACGTCTATTGTTGATGAATTGTGTAAAAGAAGCTTATATGGGTCGTATAAGCTAAAAGCTTACCAAACGACCCAAAAACATCAAGCAAGTATCAAGCAAGTATAGGCCTAGTATGTACCATATTTCTGTATTTTTGGAAACATGCCTAGGTCTAATCTAAATGTAAAAAAAACTGGAACGTCATAGGGAAGTTGCCCCGCCTATAATAAATAGTGAGAAAGACTCTGTCTGATATATATCATAAATCTGTTCTTTTAAAAATTCACAAGATCATGAATGATGAGTCACACCCGCTACACTGTAAATTGAAACACAACCGTTCTGGTATTAGACTATTTGTCCCACGCTCCTCACAATGCCGCTTCAGGCAATCGTTTGATCCTGATGCCATTCACAAATACAACTCAATAGTTAAACGTATGTAATATACCTCCTTGGTAATTGCTTGCTGACTTACGATTAAGTGTATATGAATAGGTAATTTATTTTAATGTTTATTTAAGATAGTTAAGTCTTTGTTGTATAACATAAATTTTACTGCCAGTTGAAACAGAATTTCCATTTATCTTTTGTTACATGGACAATTAAATTATCTTATATCTTGTATCATGCCATAGTTAAATAGCCTAGAGGCCTAGGCCTAAGTAAATTATCTTTTTCCTCCACGCTGACAAATACCCTTTCCCTCTGGCAGTATTTGTAATACATTATTAAATATTGCTTATCTTTATTTATTGATTGATTCATTGCACAGATTGGATATGAACCTCTTCCGACAAAGGTTGGCAGAAATCTGTTTTTGCGAAGAGTTACCTTCTTGCCTGGATTTTTTGAATACGGTACGTGAATCTAACATCATGCATGTTTGGCGGGTAAGATAAGGCATTACGGTCGTCAGAGCAGGGTGGAAAAAAAGTAAAATAAAATATTGTTTTTTATTTAGCAAATAGTTTTGCCAAAAACATTCAGATGGAGGAGAAAATAAAAATAAAATTTTATTGGTGAATGTAAACAGTGTAGTAACGGGAAGGTTAAATGCTTTAAAATTAAATTTATATAATTTGGAAAAAAATATACATAATTTATTTTGGAGATTTCAAGGCAGCGCGGGCAGGATTAATAAAAATTTAAAAAAAACTTTATTTTTACTGAAATTTAAATTTTTTGTGGCGATAGGTGTGCCAATTGGCCAAAAATAAAATTTTATATTTATTCGAAATCATCATTTTTGGCGGGCGGCGGTTTCGCTAAACAAAGTATTAAAAAAGGCTCACCTTACTCATTAGATTGCTGTAACTGAGTTCTGAGGTAAGTTTATATCATCTTAATTAAGCCCTCTCCAGACTCAAATTTTACTTGGATAACTTGACTAATTGCCATTGTTCCCGAAATGGAACACCCCTTTGAATGAAATAGTTAACAGTCCAACCAAGGGTGCCATGTACGAACCATCTCCCTAACGGTCTTTGTGCTAGAGAGATTACCTACGAAAGCCATGTGCTTTTTCGAGAGAGAGTGTTTGTTTTAATAGCGAAAATTACTATATTTTCTCACGAAGATTGAAACGACATTATATCCTTTATATTGGTGCTTAGTCCTGTTTGTCTGACGCCGACGCGAGCTCACCATTTTCCCTGATACCATTGCCCTCCATCGGTTGGTATTGGGCTCATTTCCGATGTGGTGCCCTGGGACAGACTGTTCTATTTTACTCAAAGGGGTTTACTCTGAGATTTACAATACTGTACTTGTAAAATACAGTTAAACTTGCCCAAGTCGACTATGCCTATGTCGAATAATTTCTAAGTCAATCTTGTTTTACATACCAAATTGTTGTGTTTTCCATTAATTAACAATCTGTATGTCGAATTTTATCGAAGTCGAACAATATTTCAATGGAAATTGGATTTGACTTAGGATTAACTGTATACACAATAAATATTAGTAAATTATTTACAAGGCCTACTAACACTATTTGGCTATTATTACATATTTGAATATTATTAGTAATTGTTTATTACATTTTATATGTGGGATAACTGTGATTTTATTGTTATGTTATCATTTAAATTTAGTAAATTATTTACAAGGCCTACTAACACTATTTGGCTATTATTACATATTTGAATATTATTAGTAATTGTTTATTACATTTTATATGTGGGATAACTGTGATTTTATTGTTATGTTATCATTTAAATATTTTGTTGCTACAGCCAGACACATCAAGAAGGTTGATGGATTCACTGGGTTGTATCGTGGTCTCTACCCTCGCATATGTGAAAGTGTCATAGGCAATGCTGTATCCCAAGCAGTGCAAGAGGTAGGACTGGCAATTGCGGGGTGGTCTTGGGGTTTGGTTTTCAATTGTAGAGTGTTACTGTTAGCTGTGTAATGTGTACATAAAGATTGATAGTTGGTAGTTTAAAGGAGTGGTTTAGAATTAGAGTGGTCTTAGTGGGGTCTTAAATTGGAGGACAAACTATATTTGCATCAGGCTCAATAATAATGACTTTGAACCGAATAATGTTTGAATCTTGGAATACAACACTATATTATATACTGTATTTACTTAATTAATTTCCACAACTCAGATATATACAATATTATTTATCATGCCGATGTATAGTTTCCTTTAAAAGGTTCTGCTATATATGAGAAGTCTGCTTTTTAATATTCATATTCTGCAGAGATTGGATGAGATTTTCCCAACTGATGATTCCACGAAACAGAAGAAGCTGCGTGGACTTGTCAAGTCTGATGTTAAGACATTTTCAATTGAGGTTTGTCTTGTGGGATTGATTCTGATAGACCACTTTCAATGTTTACATTGCCCTGGCTGTTGCCACACTCTTTCACTTTCTTGGCCTAAGTGGGTGTGGTCAGGCATCTCTGAAAATCTCTTGGAAGTGATCCAGAGGGAAAATCCCTCAGAAACTATGACAATTTAGGTGATTCATAAGGCTTATTTAATTGATTTTAGTACTAATGTAGCACTAATGTAAAAAATAAATATATATATTTTTTTTCGCATCCCTGATTTGTGTTTTTCTCCAGCCCTGCCCCCCCCCCCCATTGGCACCACTCCTGCTAACATTGCACACTGGTAATCCTGATGTAATTAATTATATATTAAGTATAATTTGAAACTTTATTTGATATTATATTTATGTTTTTAAATTTCAGACATCCAAGGTTATGGTGTCCAACTGTGTTGCGGTGGTCATCAACCATCCATTCCACGTTGTAGCTATTAGATCAATGGTACAATTTGTTGGCAAGGAGACCGTCTACAGGTAGGAATGAATCTCATTTAAAAATAAATGTACAACAAACATGTCCTTTATTTTTCTATATTGAACATTGTAGCCCAAGTGTATTCAGGTCGGATTTTTATGCTTCTGCTGAAAAACCCTCCTTTTTGAGAGAACCCACTTCTGATTGACAAAGCAAACATTCCCTTTACATCAAAAACCTTCACAGTGATCATGAATTTCACCATTTAAATGATAGAATACTCCAACTTAGTTGTACAATAAGTAGTATTGTTATTTTATAGGATTTATATAGCGCACATATATCCAGAAAACAGGCGCTTTATTTCCTGGTTATTTGATACAGAATCAGTCACACACAACATGCAACCTCCTCTCCACTAGGAGTATTCCTAGTCATGCGTGTAATCAGCACTAATAATTCATTCCGAATCATTCACCTCCTACCAGGTACCCATTGATACTCCTGGTTGAAGATAGGCAAATGCAGATAAAATATTGTGCCCAACGACACAAGCAGTGTCTTGAACCCCTGACCTTCCGATTGCAAGTCCAACACCTTACACACGGTGCCACACGCTTCCACAAATGAGTCACAGCCAAAGGATGTTTACATTTTGAATATGCATTGATGGTTGAGCAGTACAGTACATGTTGAGCATGATTATCTTAGTTTTTTTCTTAAAGTTCTACTTGATTGATGATTGCCATTTTCAATCTACTTTATTTTCCAGTGGATGGATCTCACCTTTCAAAGAAGTTTATAGTTGAAAATTTATTTTTTACTGTTGATTTACTGATGAAAACATATTCTTCTTGCAGTGGCCTGGTTCCAAGACTACTTCTTGAAATTACCTCTCTATGGCTAGCGAGGGCACTCTACTACATTCTCAATAATTACATTCTTGATGAACAGGTGTGACACAAAATTTATTGCCTTAATAACTTTATAATCTATTCTATTCTATATGTGATAGTAATTGCTTAATTGTTTTTTTTCCAGACCAATAATATCACAGAGCTGAGGAGTTACAGCCGTGCAATAACTGGAGTAAGACATATATAATATTTTTTTATTTTACTGTAACGGCTTTGGATTTGTAGAGGGCATTTGTAGAGGGACATGAATGACACCATCTATTTTGTTAATAAGATGATAAAAACTTGCAAAAAAGAATATAAGTTTTTATGGCAATACATCTATAAATCTAATATTTTAATCCATACAACAAAACAAAGTAAATGGCTTATAAGATAGTATAATACATACTCCGAGTATCGAAATGCACGCCAGAGTATGTATTATACTATCTTATCTGAGATGAATCAGTGGACCTTTCGGTAAATTGCTTTTATGTTTTATAAAATTATTGTGGTCCACACAACTCTATATTTTTATACAGTAAAACCTTGAATAGAAGCCCCATGGGCTTAATCTTGAAAAAAGAAGTCCATCTCGAAAAGAAGCTCCCTTAAGAGTAATCTTGAAAAGAAGCCCAAGGGCTTCTAATGAAGATGATAATTCGCTTCATTCGAGATTGTACTTGCAATTCAGACTGATGTTTTTTTTTATGATTATGATAGCGTGTCAGTATCAATAGTATTTTATTGTAATAGCATGGTTAAAAATTTAAAAAAAATATTTAACAGAATTTCAAGTTCCATATTTGAAAAATGTTTTATATTAAGCAATTTCAAAATTAACAGCATTCATTTTGAAACAAAGTACAAATGAACATGTTTTGGCCCTATCCAGTGCAAGGCTGTTAATTAACAATTAACGTAACCATGGGAACGTTTACAGTTAAAGGTCTTTTTTAGAACGAGGTATTTCATTAATTATGTTCCTGAAGTTTACAAAATCATTGAAAAAAAAAATGGTCGGCAGCCTGTGCCGGAAGGATGGAGAAACCCTGCCGTACTTTGAAATTTGCTCTATAGTAGATTATAAAAATTTACATAGGCCTGCAGCATGGTAAATGTCCAAATACAGAGATAAAATTTACAACATAAGGCCTAATCATAATAGACCATATCAATAATAATTGGCCCAATAATAATAAATAATTATAAATAATCTTCTTCTGGCTGTCCATCATGTCCAATGATGACTAGGCGGTTAGTTCTGAGTGTTTCAGCCGAACATGCCGGCATAATCCCTTTCTGTTGCGAAAGGATTGTGTGTATAGAGAATAACCATTAATTAAATTAATTAATAATACAAGGTACACCTATCGAAGAAGTCTGTATTGTGTATTGTATATCTGTGCCTACTTCTTCACAGCTGAGATATTTATTTGCTGAACAACAACCCTTTACAGGCATGTACCCCACAGCACCATAAAATGCATAGATAAGAATTGTACGCGCATATTTGTGTTGCCGAGGAGAACATTCTACTCAAGTTCAACTGTAGGTGATCAACCCTACCTTACTTTACTTTTTTGGAATTCCTTTGCTTACCAACAGATTTTTTACATGTGAGAAAAACAATTTCCTACAAATGTGAGAAGCAGGGACAGATCCATTGCCTCCAAATTAAAGTTAAATAAAACTAAGTATACACTCAACTAAATAATCTTCTTCTTGATGTCCATCGTGTCCAATGATTACTAGGCGGGTAGTTCTGGGTGTTTCAGCTGAACATGCAGGCGTAATCGCTTTCTGTTGCGGAAGGATTGTGTGTAGAGAATAGAGCATAGCCATTAATTAATAAAACGTACACCCATTGAAGAAGTCTGTATTGTGTATTGTATATCTGTGCCAACTTCTCCACAGCTGAGATATTTATCTGCTGAACAACAGACCTGTACAGGCGTGTACTTTACCCTGCAGCACCATAAAATGCACAAATAAGAATTGTACGCGTATATTTCTGTTTCCGAGGAGAACATTCTACTCAGTTCAACTGGAGGGGATCAACCCTACCTTTCTTTACTTTTTTGGAATTCCATTGCTTACCAAAGAAAAACAGAACTTCTCACAAGCGTTAGTAAAAGAGACAGATCCATCACCTCCGAATTAGAGTTAAATAAAACTAAATATACACTCAACTAACATGCATTTAAAATTAGTACAACATACATGTTTTATAATCAGTCGTAAAATCGCCAACAATTTACTTTTGAGCGAATTGGAAAATTTTACCTGGGATGTCCTGGAATACTCCTGGAAACTTGCTTGATTAAAAACGTACAAACCCTGTCATAGGCTGATTTATAATCTTTTTTGAATATTTCGTATTTCAGTTCTTTGCAAGCATGATTACCTATCCCCTTGGGCTTGTTAGTAACATTATGGCTGTCAACAATTCAGGGTAAGTTGATAGTATTTTTTCTCTGTTTTCTTTTCATTGGATTTTTTTAATTATCCCATCTGACTGAAAAATAAATTACATTTTATATCATTTTTGTCATTGGAATCATTGTTGCCATTATAATTATAGTGTTCATCTGTGTTGATAAAGTTTGTTTGATGATGCTTGAGTAATAATTGTTTTGTTTTTTTAGCCTTGCTGCTGCTCACCAGCCGTACATGCCAGTGTACACTGGCTGGGTGGATTGTTGGCAGACACTGAGTAGGGAGGTATGTAAACCCTTTTGTTACCCTTTTATTCAAACAAATACACAGGCAGTTTATGGTATGTAGTATTCTTAGGCAATTTGCAATTTAGTTGGTGTCACCACACTACATACACCAATCACTCGTATTAAGGTTTACAGGGGGCCACACACAACATGCATATGAGTACACCAAGCAGGAATGCAATGGATTGACTTCACGACAATCCAACAAATTGGAAATGGTCGGCAAGAAATTTTAGTTAACATAATTATTTTTCACAACTTTAGGAATAAAAAATGGTATTCTAAAGTAGCAGGAACTTTTATAAATGTCACCGAGGCTGATCGAAAAAAGTTTATATAGTGGGGCTTTGGAGGAGCTGGGGAAAATGTTTTTATGAAGATATAGATATACCCTTTATTTGGTATTTTGGTTTGGTAGTCAATCATTTTAACCACTATGCTGCATTTCCACTTGTAATATTGTCCCTGTGTTCTTTTTTCTAGTGTGAACTGAAGCTTGTAATATTGTCCCTGTGTTCTTTTTTCTAGTTTGAACTGAAGCTTGTAATATTGTCCCTGTGTTCTTTTTTCTAGCGTGAACTGAAGCGAGGTTCAAGCATATTCTGGCGACAAGTTTCGAAGGGTCGGGTCATGGCGACGTACAAACTCAACTAAAAATCGAGTTTAGTGATGATGATGAACAATCTCACCTAAGGATCTTGTCATGAAAACCTGTTTAAAATAACTTACGTTGCTATTTAAACCATTTGTGGAATTTTAGGGAATAAAAAAAAAATGTGTAGTAGTTTATATTTAGATATGTGATGCAAGTAATTTTGATTAGGCAATAAATAATATGAAGATAATTACAGTTTTGTGGTTTCACATTTTAAAGTAAGCTGTGTATCTCAAGTAAAACTATTCACAAATACCCATGATTAGGTATTTTTTCAGATTGTATGAAGAAAATTGTGTCTTTTTTTTTGGCAAAAGTCATATGGAACAGTTGTGTCTAATATGCAATTTGATACCAGATTTCAAGTTATGTAATGTTCCTTCCTCACTATCAAATTTTATGTAACACATTTGTGTGGTGTTTCTAGGTATATATGTGCATGATGATGTCATATTACAACCAAATATGGGCATATCACATTTATTTGTCACATCAACTTTGATAGTGTGTATAGAACTTACCAGATTGTAGGCTGTTCTTCAATTTACTTTATATATTTGAACTCATTTTTTTTAAATAGTTTTGTTTAAAAATTATTCTTTGACAAGTAATATAAGATTTTATTTTCAGGTGTTTGCTTAGATTTGCTTGCAATTTCTCACCTGTTTGTGTATTCTGAAGTCTAAAAATCCGTTCCTTTTATGGCAAAGTATTGAAATGTAACATATGATTGTTAATCTATCATTTATTCCTATAGATTGTGAGTAAATTTGCAATTATTAGCTGCTCAACAAAAACCACATGCTCTCTTCACTGAAATCAATTTTTAAATTTTTATTTTTACACTAAATAATTTCACACTTTGCCTTAAAGGGGACAGATTTATAGCTCTAGCATTTATAACACCAGCGATCAAATTGATCACATCTGGGAATTTTTTTCACTAAATGTTGTCTGTCGTAGAAACTAATTAAATCATGATTTTAAAAAATTGTTTATAACACTGTCTTTCTTTTAAACAAACTTAATTACTATTTGCTTGAGCAATATCCCAGAGCAAAAGTAATGGTTTTATAATTTGCATAATGTGGTGTTATACGCTAAGGGAACTATTAATCTTGTCACACCCAAGCATACTCCCCTCCCCCACATACCTATATGCTATTGTTATGCTTTCAGTTGAGTATTTCAATATTTGTAGCTCAAAATAAACATAAAAAATTCAACCATTCATGGTTGTAACATAGGAGCATTTGGCGCAGCAGTATTAGTCATCAGGCTTTCAACTAAGTGGTCATGTAGCTTGTGTCGAGTCATGTACCTTGTGTCATTCTTGCAAGACACTTTAATAGATGAATGATTTGAAATACTCTTACAATTTTCTTCCAAAATATAAACAAAGAATGGATGCAAGGATGACCCAAAAAATCAACAAAAGTAAATTTATTTCAAATGTGGTCCTTGCTGAGACTGAAAAGTGAATATTGAAGGTGAAAATTAAGGGACCTCAATGGAACTACGTCTTGGCTTTCTTGAGTTATTCTTTGAATTTCACTATCATTGTGGATATTTTTGTATTATTTTGTTCTTGCTTTTTATGTGATTTCAGATTTTCCTAATAAATTCATTCATTCGTTCAAGAGAGTTAGATTAGGGAAAACATACAGAGGTGTAGAGTCTTATGGTATTTTGGGCTATATAAATCTGACAAATAATAATAATAATAGAGGAACAGGTTTTAATTGTCATAATAATAAATTGAATACAGTAATAGGTGCTTGCCTTGTTTTTTTAAATGTTGAATTGACTACATTTATCGTAATAGGTGCTCATTTACATTGGTGACATCATATAATTTGCATAGACCCCTTGCACAGGTTTTTGCACTTAACAGATGAAAATGCGGACAGCCCAGAAGGCATAAAACAGTCAGCTGAGCTGTTTGCACACTGATACGTAGAGTGCGTACACGTTAAGTAAACAGTGCAGCAGGTCTATAATTGATGACAATTATGCAAGAAACTTGCTTCTAACTCTTTGAGTTTAACACATTTAGTAAGAAGTATTGTATTATGGTAAATATGGGTTTTGTTGATAACCAATTATGTGTAGAATTAGCCACCAAACCATGAATGGTGTTTCAAAAACTTTGTCTACATCATCCATTGACTTGGTTTTTGTGTAGTTTTTATTTCACAGTTGCAGGAACAGAGTGCAAAGGCATTTTGGTTTTTTTGTTTGTTGTAAACACTTTTGTTACTCGTATATTTGACCATAGCACTAAAATGTTTTCAAACTACATTACTGTAATGGCAATTGATTTATTGTCCTTGCTTAGGGAAAGCGTATATTTTGTATTCAATTTAAATAAATGGTTAATTGGGTATATTGCTTCAGAAATTTACCGGTATACAGTAGTTGGTGTGTGAATGTGATATCTTTTCCCTTAGTATTGAGTCAAAGTTATTAATTATTTCAGTAGTGGCTTCTTTTTTTTTGCAACATTTGTCTTTTATGTACTACACAGCATTTAAAAAATAATCATTAACAATACAATAATTTAATTTTAGACAAATTGTTTAAATTGATGTTACGCTATGAAGCAACGAAAATAAACTTCTACCTTGCATTGTATTTGTACAGGCTTTTATTTGGTCAAGTTATATAAAAGCTGGTTTGAATCTGAAACAAGTGGTCCAAATTTATGTCAACAGCTTATTTAAGGAGTCATCACAACATAAATATGCATCATAAAAAAAATATATCTGATTTTTTCTTCGGCTCATGCGTGTTTGAAATTTCCAGCACCGAAAAATGTACTGAAAAACTGAGGAAGCCCTTTATGGGTAAACATTTGGAACGCTCTTCCAGCCCACACAAAGTGAAAATATTTTGTAATTAAAGAAATGTTGAGATTTTCAAGAGATTTTTTTGCAGGCTAACCCATTAAAAGATATTTTCCTTGTCTTTTTCATTTTATATATGCTTTTACAGTACTTCAAAATTATTTACATATCAATTTATTTTATTTAGTTTTACACTATATAATGCCACCCTGACACTTACACGACTTTTGTCCCCGCATTGAGCGCAAAGTATCGTGGCAAGGCGTGCCATTTCGGTTGGGGGGAGGGTGTTAAGCCATATTTGCGGCCTGTTCGCGCACTGTACACGCATACGTTACGCACGGTCTACGCATGCGCGGCCAAAACTGGGCAGCATTGGCACACATTGGCTATGTTCTCGCACGGCAGCTAACGGTTAGCAGGATCCGGATCCTCTAATTTTCACCGTTCGATTTAAACAATAGTCTACTACAGTATAATCTCGATGTGCTAACTTTTTCGTTATCGATTTTAGTATTTCGTACTCAAAATATCAATTAGGCCTATATTGTACTTTGTTTATTTCATTTCACCTATTTAATATTATGTTTTGAACTGACAGAAAAATCCTATCTCCAGATATACAGTTATACAGAAATCATGATTTAAATGTTAAAATTTGGGTTGTTTAATATAAACATGAATTAAAATTAAGAATGAAATACACTTGAAAAAATTGTTTTTGAAATTAACAGAAAATATTCCAACTGGCAATAGGCCTATATATTTTATATTTTATTTATTTATTTAGGCCCTATATTATAATGTTTTATATATTATGTTTATTTTATAGGCCCATAATTTTTTTTTGTCTAATAAATGTAATTTATTAAATCTAATTGCAATCCTCATTCTTGTCGGACATCTTAGCCCCC
Source organism: Anneissia japonica (assembly GCF_011630105.1). Classification (NCBI taxonomy): domain Eukaryota; kingdom Metazoa; phylum Echinodermata; class Crinoidea; order Comatulida; family Comatulidae; genus Anneissia; species Anneissia japonica. The sequence goes on along the minus strand of NW_022704401.1, from coordinate 122,034 downwards.
ACCCCCATAAATTATATCCTAGAGCCGCCACTTTTGTATAGTGCTAACAAAATCTATAAGATTTTACATGCCTATCATTGTGTTTGAAAAAAAGTGGAGGATATGCTTCTTTTTAACCATTTTATTATAAATACGTAAGTCAATGAGAGTTCTAGTTTGTCGACAATGTTGTTGTATAGGCAAGATATACAGACAGCATACGTTTCCGCTTACGTTTCTTATGAAAATTTGACTCAAGTCAACTTTTCATAAGAATCGTTTGCAACGCAACGATTTCATTCAACAAAAAGTCAATTAATCGCGGTTTCCTGTCAAATAGTGGAAAATCAACGTATCACATGAAAATTCAATACGTCGGTTTCCTGTCCAAAACTGTTTTGCGACGATTTTAGTTTACGTTACGTCCATTTCACAACAAACCAGTCGCAATCGGTTTCCTGTCAAATCGCATTTTCTTACGATAAAACGACGTAATCGTAATAAATCTGCCTTCTTACGTCGACAGGAAACCAGGCTTACTTCTAAAAGAGCAGGAGAAAAGGCAAGAGGAAGAGCATTCTTCATTGACACGCATTGACATGCATTGTCGGCAGTGTTTGCGCAGTGTTCACGCATGGTTGACGCATATAGCACGAACATTGATGCGTGCCAAATTTTTGAACATTTTAAAATTCTCTCTACGACATGGCACGCACCCTTTATGCACTCTTCACGCTTGTTCCCGAAGACTTTAATCATTGGCACGCCGAAGTGCGCACCAGTGCGGGAACGAAAATCGTGCAAGTGTCAGGGTGGCTTAATTGTGTGATTTGAAAGGAAGAACATAAATGCATTACACAACACATTGGTACCTTTCGTCTCGCAAGTAAAGGAAGTTGCATTAAGAGTGCCGTCTTAGCAATTTACTATAGTTTTGAACAGTACAGAACAACCTGCCTTGTGGCCTTCCATAGAGTTATGAAAATGTTCAGTTCAAAAGCTCTATGTTGTGTCTTCAAGCGTACTTTTTATAATAATACGCTGTGCCTATTTTTACGACGAGTTGTGAAGATAACTCCCAATGCTATTTTTACGACGATCACTAGCGCATAGCGTCGCTCGTCGCCGGGAAAAATAAACAAGTCTTGAACTGAGCGAACCACGACGCTAATTTAGGCCCCTTTAGGAGTCCACTAGCTAGTCAAGGTTTGCTATTTATAAGGTCCACTGTTCATAAGGTCCGCTAATCATAAAGACCATTGTTTATAAGGTTCATATTTCATAATTCTTTAAATAGTCCACTATTCGTAAAGCTCATTATTTATAAGTTTCGCTATTTATAATAGAATAACAGGTTCGCTAGTTATAATAAAGGGTTCGCTATTCATAATCAAAAAAAGAGTTCGCTAGTTAAAATAGAAAAATAGAACCTTTAGTCATAAAGTTCGCTATTCATAATAAAAAAGAGGTTCGCTATTCATAATTAAAAAAAAAGTGGTTCGCTATTCATATAAAAAGGTTCGCTATTCATTATTTTAAAAAGGGGGGTTCGCTTGTCATAATAAAAAAGTCGCTAGTCATAATAGAAAAAGAGGTTCGTTAGTCATAATAAAAAGAGGTCCACTACAGTACGGTATTCATAATTAAAAGGAACCCCACCGCTACTACAAATTTAATTAAAAAATAGGAATTTAACAAACGAAATTTTCTTAAGCATCGTAAGCTTTTAAAATATTGAAAAAAATAAAGTTTATTTAAACAACACGTACAATATTTGAACTGTAACTTTTAAATCTGTCTCTTATACACATCTAGATGTGTATAAGAGACAGGTACAGAACAACCTGCCTTGTGGCCTTCCATAGAGTTATGAAAATGTTCAGTTCAAAAGCTCTATGTTGTGTCTTCAAGCGTACTTTTTATAATAATACGCTGTGCCTATTTTTACGACGAGTTGTGTAGATGTGTATAAGAGACAGGATTAAGGGGATACAATTCTGGTTTGTTGCTCGTAGTGTAAGTAAATCAGCTTACAATACTGTAGTATTACCGCTACCCATCTTTTTCATCTTTTGTTTTCCCACTCTGGGCATACTGTATATCTACTCTATTGGCTGAAAATCACGATTTAGAACCTGGCAGCTAACAGGCGGTAACGAGGACAATCTTCGCGCTGCTCTTGCAGCAGTGATGGGATTTGGTCAGCATCGTAGTCTTTGCAGACGCGTACTAAAGCATTAACAAGACTAAAAAACATTCAAAATTGTATATTTTCTGCTTATTTTCACGGTTTTTGTTCCAAATACAAGTTCACCTCCTTAATAACGATCAGTTCGTTAGTTTCAAAACATAGAAAATATTTATGCACTGTACTATAAGGGCCATAAAGTGAGAGTGGAACTTAATTTATCGAAACCCAAAATTTTCGCTTAAACGAGAATTTAGGTCTGGAACCTAATTTCTCGATGGTACCCGAATTTTCGTGACACTAGTATCCCATATGGAAATCTGTCGTCATGATTCCTTTACACGGCTTTTTACCTTCGAGCCTTAAGCAACACAATATTTTACTATCGGGCCTTTTTTCCTCCTTTTTCTCACCTGGCCTTTTGCTACCCAACATTCTGTGTTTCACACAATCTGCATCTCTTTTTTTTCCTTTTGACTTGATTGTGTGTTCTGATCTTTTGATAGGCCTATATTTTAAACCAGTTGCCATTCTAAATTTCTCTCAAATCCAGTACAATGATTACATAGCCTTGTGTTCAGCCGATATCGAAATGGAATTACCTTATTAAGTTCTTTTGTGAAATCTCTGAGACAAAAACCTTCAATATTTTCAAAAGATTTAAGAAAGAATGGAATCTCTTCTACTGACGTTTCATTAGTTGTCGCAAGAAACAAAATGCGCAAGTAACGAATGAAAAATGTAGTGTCGTCATAGTAAGCTTTCATACCTTGAAGCATATTTTCAAAATCATTACGGCGCCCTGTGTCTTGAAACAATTTATCGGGCAATCCTAAGCGGTATATCTTGAATGCATTCAGTGGATTTCCCAAATCTGCCTCTGGACACCAGCGTGTCCAGTTCATTATTTCTGTAACAAGTACGGCATGTTTGTTAGTTGTGCTCAGAAGAGGGCGCATTGATGATAGCAGTACCTTGATGTTAATGTAATCTGCAATGTTTGATGTCATAATACGGTCGAATTCAGGCTTTGCATTAGGTAACTTAAAAAGATCTGTACAGTTTTTGAGAATGGGTTTTGAATAGATCATATTTCTTTCAAAAAATATTAATGCAGATTTTATGATGCTGGCAATGTACGTATGGAATAGATCAACGATTGAGTTTGGTTGCGATACTTTTATTGCCTGGATGTAATCCCAGCCATTGAATGGCAATACATCAGCTCGGATGCAGTATACGAAGTTATAAAACTTTGGTCTTGACCGAACATGCACGCTTTTTTCCGCAAACCTTGGGCGTCCAGTTAAGGTAGGGTTATCATATTTCAATTCGGTTCTTTTATGGACATCATTTGGTAAAAACAATCCGTTTTCAAAGTATTTTTTTGCAGATATGCGATACTCTTGCGGAATCAAATGAATGTAAGTCGATATACCATTTGATGACCCGGGATCTCTGTCAAATATGCTGGATCTCTGAGCAGACAAATGAATGGAATTATACTTTCCAGTATTACATTCCATTTCTCTCCACTTTTTCCAAATCTCTTTCATCATTTCAAAATCCTTCTCCTCTACATCCAGAAGATTGTTTGTCTTACCCTTCAGTGTTTCGACAGTGTGTTCCATAAGTTCACTGAGGGCTGACATCAAAAGATAGAAATCTTCATCTGGGAGTTGAATCGAATACCATACATTCGTGATTGACACCTCGATATATTCTCTTGAACTCCGAGTTATCATCATATACAGGAACAGTGCACCTCTAGCTAGAACAAATGGATCGATATCGTTTAGGGTAAACCTAACATTACCTGTGAAGTTGCTTGGAAGTGATGCTGTTGTAAGCAGGAGATTGCGTAAGTCTCCAACACCTGCGAATAAGATGTTGTAATCTCTTGCAAGTTGAGAAACAACATTTTTGGAAGATGGTTCTGCTTCGTTGCAGCCTAGTTTCAGTACATCGACAGCAAGAGTGTTCCCGAAATAGTAAGGGAAATCATTCATCGTTTGCATTTCATTATGCCACTGAAGGTGAAATCTGTGCTTTTCAGCCAACGTTTTCAATTGTTGGCGAATTTGTTTGCATTCAGTTTTGTGAGATGGCCAATGTTGGCGTTGACATTCTCGGCTGCAATACGTAATTTCTTTGCATGCAGAACACTAAAAAGACAATGAGAAAACATCAAATCATCAGGTATTCCTTGGTATCAAGTTCAAAGAAATTCTGGTTTTAAAAATGATATGTATTTTGGGTTATCGCAATGGTCAAATCCTCATACAATAGCTTATTATCATTTAAAGCAAAATCATTTGAAAATTCCGCCCTTACTCGTGTGAAATTAAATATTTTAATTATTTTTTTAATATGAGATTTTTATTTTATTCTAAAGATATTTTCAATATGCTCGTTTGAACTTTAAAGAATCTAAAGAACCCATTGCATCTTTTGGAAAAGTATGGGCTACCCTGAGGCTATGGTTCACTTCAGCTCCTGTCGTTGTGGAATAATGTGAACATGCGCCTTTCTACGGCTACATAGTCACGGACCATGCCCATACAAAATTCAGCACAATGCCACTATGAGTAGTATTCTACTTTTACTTATACCATTAATAGTCTAACAATAAAATTGTGTTAATGTAGTACCTTTTTGTTTTAGTATAGTGATTTAACATTATAAATACAAGAAGTAAAATGCTTACCGATGAGCATTTAATTTTTTTCTTACATCTTGCACACTCTTTGCCTCTATTCCACATGTCGCATTCTACTTTATGTCTGATCTTGTCATGATCCAGACACTGAGTTCCACAATACTCAGCAATATTGCAACGAGTACACTTCTTCTTTGCTTTGTTTGTTTCACATCGCCAGCATAAGCCTTGTTCGACATCCATCTTAACTTTAGTCCTCACTTTCTGGATAGCTAATATTCCGAGTAATAGGTCTAGCCATCTAATCATATTGCATATTGCAGTGTATAGAGATATTTTGGAATTTCCCAGATATGATGAATGATGGTATGGCATTAGTCACAGGATGTCACCCACTTATTCCTAGCAGTACGATTAATGTTACTTGGCATAAGGCTAATCTCTGTCTCTTATACACATCTAGATGTGTATAAGAGACAGATATGATACTGAAGGGAGTTAGCCGTTGACACTGTTGAATAAATAATTATAATATAAATCACCAAAGGTACATATACAGTGTTAAAATAAGGACTTGATGGAACATCGTAGGCTACCCTGTAGCCTTTCAACGAATAAAGTCCTATAAGAGTCATTGTGTAATAAAATGCCTCCGACGGGATTCGAACCTGCGATCTCCCACTGACAAGGCGAGCGTCATAACCACTAGATCACGAAGGCTTCATGGTTGAACAGGTCCAAATAACCGTCGGGAACCTTGTATTACACAATGCTACGCCTCAAGAGGGCGTCCGGCCAGATAAATCAGGAAGCGAACTTCCGATTTGCGCGAATAAATTCGCCTAGTGGAAAACCGGCTGATTACTGAGGCTGACAGTGTTCTCTAATATGAGGCGCCAAGTGTAAATTTTTTATTTAAAACAATTATTTATATGTAATTCATTATTTAACTCATAATTGAATCGATCACCCATTATTTTTTTTTCTCTCTTGTGGGGTAACCCACCTTTATTCAGTATCATTTTCATTTATGTACAAACAACACGATTCTCTAAAACAAATTTTTAAATAACAAATGCAAACATGGACAATCAATAAATATTTTCAATTTTCAATTGTCTTTTTTCTTTAGTTGAATATCCATCTCTTTTTATTGTCATTTTATTTCCATACATTATCTCAACTTGACCATTGCTGCCTGAATTGGTCATTGCTGAGCCTGTGTCATGCCTCCAGCGTGCGGTGGTTTCTTTTTATTAAAAAAAAACAAATCACATATTTAATCAAATCACACAGCATATGCACACATACCTATAATACCCTTTTAAAGATTGTACCCTTTTAAAGATTTTGGAGTCCGTACTGAGCCCAAAAAATCCGCAATGAAAATATAACGTGTTTTAATTCAATTGTAAAATATCTCCAGATGTCCTTACATACAGGTTTATTTAGCTCTAGAAGAAGTTTATGCTTATAAATTGTGTACATCGCAATTGTATAAATCTCATTAATTTTTTTTAGTTTTCTTAAGATTTCCTTGGACGTCAACATTCTATTGTTATTGATAATATCTTACATTTTAAAACCAGATGCAATCCAGTTTTTATATAAAAATGACTGCTGGTTAAAATTTATGCACTTATTTCCCCAAAGGTTCTGTTCTATAACATCATTGTAATTGACAACTTCTTAAATATTACAAGCATTATATTCGGCAGTGGCCTTGAGTACATTTAAATAAAAAAACAGGAAGAATCTTATCCAAACAATGTTGTCTTATTATTATTATTATTTTAACGTTTGACATAGTAAAGATAACATCTACTGTACAAATCTTATTGAAATAGTATAATGGAAGTATTTTCCACTTCGCATTATCTTTTTCATGACTCTTTTCTCACCCAGCTTATTTTCAGGGCTTTACATTGTAAAGGAAAATCAGGCATTTTATTTCACCATTTTTAGGTAAACCAATCATTGTTTTTCTTTTGATTTTTAGTTTTAACTTTATTTTCAACAAAATCTGGGGTTTTAATTATTGATGCATTATACAACAGTTTTGAGAGACCTAGACTTTTCAAAATAGTGTTTTTTCCCATAAATGATAATTTTCTACATTTCCAAACGTTTAATATTTTTTTTCAAAACTAAGTAATTTGTTAAATTTTCACTTTTGATATTGTCATAACTGATACAAATGCCTAATTTTTTTATTGGTTCACTACTCTAACACAATTGGTGTGGTTTATCTTTACGATTTTTCCATTTCCCTAGCCACATGGCTCTTGTTTTTTCTTATTAAGACTTAAACCAGACATTTTACAGTATTGTTCTATAACCTTTAAAACACCTGTAAGACTTTTTTCATTCCTAACGAATACAAACGTGTCATCAGCAAGCTGCGCAATATGAGCTTCACACTGAAGAGGGTTACATGGTAAATTTATACAATTATTGTCACTCCTTACATAATTAGCCATTATTTCAACAACTAAAATGAACAACAATGCAGATAAGGGACAGCCTTGGCGTATGCCGTTATACATTTCAAAACTTTCTGATATCCACCAATTGTTAATTATAACGCATTCAGTAAAGTTATAAATTGTTTTAATCCATCTACAGAACGATTTACCAAAATTGAATGATTTGATTGTTTCGAACATAAAATCTTTATTAACGGAATCAAAAGCTTTTCGAAAATCTAGTGAGAGCGTGATGCCTTCAATATTTTCATTATCTGTGTATTCAAGTATTTCATTTGCAAGACGAATATTTTCATCAGAAAATCTTCCTTTTATATAACCCTTTTGATCATTATCAATAATTCCACAGTGGGCCTAATATCACAAGAAAACATTTCATTTGATTTATATATTGCTTTTGATGTCATAAAATAGTCTAACCTTCTGTATATTGATTGTCTTCTCCAAGTGAATTGTATTTTGTCAGGATTATATGATCGCCAACTATCAATTATTTCTAATTGTTTCATAAAGGTTTTTAATGTAAACACTGATGTGTCATTTTTGTTGACACTACCTTTTTGATCCTTAGTTCTATTTAAGATACAGTTAAAATCTCCTCCAATGAGAAGCTTATCGTCACTTAAGTTGGTATTATTTCTATATCAAAATATTGGTTAATAAGAATTGAAAGCCCTTTACTATGTGTGGATCCAGTACTCTGGAAGGCAGTCCCTTCCACAAAAAAACAGATTTGTTCAGAATATTATTTGTCAGATGTGTTTCTTGCAGTAAAAGAATATCCACCTTTTGATCAGAGCTCCAGTTAAAAATTTTATTTTGTTAATTTTTTTCTCTTAGGCCCCTAACATTAGGGAAATGCAGTGAAATATTGTGTTATTAATATTGAAAATGGATAAAATAAAAGTTTAAACACCAAAATTTAAATAGACAAATAAATATAATTTGAAAAGTTACAATACAGTAATTTGGGTTACATAAATACACATATTTTCTTTTTTTTTTTATATATTATTATTTTTTTCTTATCAAATTTTTATTTCTCTAGCATTGTATTTAAACCTGTTAAAATATAAAAGTTTTGTTTCATACTGTACCAAAGTGCCATATTATTTCTTGCGTTTCTTCTTTTTTTTTTCTTGAGCACAATTAGAGATGGAGTGGTACCGGTACTTTTACTGTTTGTCCTTTTTTCTCTTGTTTAAGACTGGGATCTTCACTTCCAGCTTTGTGCCAAAAATGGTGTAATCTTCTGTTGAGTGTCTTTTGTTTCTGTTTTGTTTTTATGTGTAAGCTTCTGTTCACTTTCTTGGCTGTTTGTGATGCTCTTGTCGTTTTCTTTTTCCATTTCTTCTTCACTACTCTCTGTATCTCCCAGACAACTATCACTATCTAGATTTGTATTGCCGGTTTCTCTCTCAGATTCATGTGGATCTAGTTCACCCTCTTGACATTCCATTTGTTGGTGCACCTGTTTTCCATTGAATTATGGCACCTAATTAGCTGTCTGCAGTTGCTTGCATCGTGACCCGCTTGTTTACAGTTACTACATTTTCTTATATCATTGAAGTGACCATAATGAAACAAGCGAGCTTTAAAACCATTGACCACAATTAATCTAATTGGCAAAGGTGTTTTAGATTTTTCTATAAACGCAAATCTGTCTCCATTTAAAACACTAGTTAGTTTTCCTCTTATTCTCAATTTCGCCCTAATGATCTCGCTTTTGCATTTTCCACCAAGCTTTTTGATCACATTCTCAATTTCACAATCCGCAACAGATAGTGGAACATCCTTAATTAGCACCCGTATGCCAAGTATCGATAAAGGGTTAATTACCTTACATATAATGAGTCATAAACTCCTTTTCTTACTTCATCATTCTTCATGAATACAGGTTTTAATGTGTTGCTAGACAAGCTTAACTGTGCTTCAGTTTTTCCACTAGATTCAACAGTTGGGCTAAGGAATACGCATTCCACTGTTACGTTCCTTCCACCTGGCTTACCGCCATCTTCTCTGTCTATGCTTGCTGCGAAATTCATTTTCAAAATTCGACTACTGTACAATTAATTTTAATCACTTCTTTCACAAAATCACCTTTCAATATCGTTTCAGGACTAACTGACTACATTTACTGTTTAAAGTTTACATCATAAACTGCTAACTTTGACTGCAATTTTCGGGACACTTTCCTAATCATGCTTCTTGAAGTATGACCTGGGTATCACCCATTATTTATATATAATGCATATGCGTCTAAAAGATTATATGTAAATAATTGCGTTACGTTTCATGATTTATATATAATTAGTTTACTGATTACATTATATATAAATAATGAAAGGCTAACCAAACATTATGTATATATAATAACGTTACTGGTTGTATTATATATAAATAAGGAAGGGGTAACACATCATTATATATAACTAATGAAAAATAACTTACAATTATTTATATATAATAAGTTCACTGATTCAATTATATATAAATAATAAAAAGGTAACAAATCATTATATATAAATAATGAAAAGTCTCAATATTTAAAATCAATATTCGTATAAATTTCAAGATTTCAGTATAATTCCATGTTTACACGATAAATTAAATTTGGGAATAAGTAAATAAAATTCAAAGTTCTCGAATTTTGAAGTGTGTTTACGAGTGGTCTAATTAGTAAGTGAACGGTTATCATCACAATTTATAATCTTTTTTTTTCCTCTACAAGTTCAAATCATATCAATTAAACATTTTAAAATTTAAAAAACTTCTGGCCAGTAAATTAATTAAATTAATAAATAAATTTATTTATATCAATTATCATTTTAGCTTTAATAACCTCAAAATTGCATGGCTATGCGCAATTGAAATTGGTTATACAAATTGGTATACATGTGCGATTCTGCAAAATTAACAGTCCGTTAACCTAATCTGTGCTGAATAATTGCTATATTATTGACGTTTATACTTGCGTCTTGATATCTAAATCAATCAAGTATTGATTAAAATACAGTATGCCTGTATTAATATTCAACATTTTGCTATTTTGACCTTAACTTGTTTAAATAAAAAATGCGCACTACAAAAAAAATGTGGTTGATGTAGTAAAATCAAACTAATTTCAAAAATATTTTTAAATTAAAACTGAATTTTAATGATGGATAAAAAGTTAAAAAAAAACTCTTTCTCACAATGATGGAATGTAACAATGTATTCAACTTACCCAATTATACGTATGTAATTTTCACAACATTCATGCAAGTTCATATCAAAAATAAAATGTAAAACAAAAATATAATGTTCAAAGTAGAGTTTAGTGTAATGTTCAAAAATATTCTGGAGCGTCATTTCCGTCATCAGGGAGGGAAGTCCAATTAATGTCGGCTTGTCACGAATCCGATTTCGTTTCCTGTCGTTTGTCGGCTTGCCACGTATCCGTTTGGTTTTTTATCTCGCGGTTTGTTACATGCAGATGTGAGTATTTCTGTTTGGTCATTCTTCAGAAAAGGTAGGTCTTCGATTTTTTTTTGCAACGTTTGTCTTTTATGTACTTCTGTTACGTTACGGCTCAGAATAACTAACAGAGAAGAGATCACAACTTTTGTGTATTTACAAAATATATATAATTTATTTACAATACGAATATAATACGGTAATTAAGAAAGATAGAAATTAAACATATAAATGAGCTTAGAGGATGGTGGTGGTTAGAACCTGAAGCAGCAATTTAAGTACTTTACTTACAGATCAGAGAGGAACTGAAGCCGGACAAAATAACAGGGTTCCAGGTAATAAAGATGTCTTGAGTTGTCTGCACTGGATCCTAATTACAACTGAATTACTTTGGGTAGTAAGACCATTTAAGATGGGTGTGACACTTTGCATATTAAGGGTCCCATCTAATCAGGGCACCAATTCCAACAAGTTTAGCAAACTAATCCACCGATTAAAAGCTATGGTAAAGTGTCCAATAAACATATACTTAATTAAAGGTAATAAATAAGTGGTTTGGATCAACTGAAAGTAAATGTCCAGGATGCGAAACCACATTCAAGTCTTGGAGGTACCAGACTCAGTTCATTTACCTTGCGTTAATTAAATACAGACCACGGGTAAAGAAAATTGTTGGTCATAGGATAATAGCATACTGTAGGATAATAATATTCCTAGAAAATGTTGAGTAAAACTTAAGGTCATAAAAATGCTAACTACAAAATATTATATTATATATAATTATATAAAGAAGTTAATTAAAAAATCGGCAAGGATGTAACACTACACAGCATTTAAAAATAATCATTAACAATACAGTAATTTGATTTTAGACAAAATGTTTAAATTGATGTTACACTATGAAGCAACGAAAATAAACTTATACTCTGCATTGGACTGTTGTATTTGTACATGGTTTATTTGGTCAAGTTATATAAAAGCTGGTTTGAATCTTAAACAAGTGGTCCAAATTCATGTCAACCACATATTCAAGGAGTCATCACAACATTACAAAAACAAATATATCTGATTGTATCTTTTATCTCATACGTGTTTCAAATTTCCAGCGCCGAAAAATGTACTGAAAAACTGAGGAAGCCCTTTATGGGTAAACAATTGGAACGCTCTTCCAGCCCATATAAAGTGAAAATATTTTGTAATTAAAGAAATGTTGAGATTTTCAAGAGATTTTTTTTGCAGGCTAACCCATTAAAAGATATTTTTCTTGTCTTTTTCGTTTTATATATGCTTTTTACAGTACAGGTACTTATAAATTATTTGTATAATATATACTCCAAGTATTGAAATGCACGCCATCGTGTTGGGATTCAATATTTCGACATTAATTATGTCATTATCAGGAATGAAAAAAATGATCCATATTAGCAAGCTTATAATATGCACTAGTACCAAAAGTGTTCAACCAATCAATACATGACCTCTAGTAGGTGACATAGCAGTGATTTAAACAAAAGATCAAAGCATTCTTACTCTACTGATCAAAGGTACCTACAAAAACAAAGAAAGCTCATTTGAAGCTCTGAGCCCATTGTTAAGCAAAGGGTGTAGTCTACGTATAGCAAACGCTTCTTTAAACAATTATAGGATATACCAGTTTCGGGAGCTGTCAATAATGTTAGTACTAGAAAATATTAATCCTAATTTATTACTTACATTACAGACGACATTATCATTTTCAAGTATACCCTGTAAGCATAAAACATTTTGGAATGCCTCACAGTTTTAACATGATCAAATATAACGCTATCAGATAGTGAAGAATGTTCTTATTATACTTTCTTATCTGAGATTAATCAGTGGACCTTTCGGTTTTTATAAATTATTTGCATATCAATTTATTTTATTTAGTTTTACACTATATAATTGTGTGATTTGAAAGGAAGAACATAAATGCATTATACAACCCATTGGTTGGTCCCTTTCGTCTCGCAAGTAAAGGAAGTTGCATTAAGAATGCCGTCTAGTAGCAATTTCCTATATTTTTGTACAATACAGAACAACCTGCCTTATGGTCTTCCATAGAGTTATAAGAATGTTCAGTTCAAAAGCTCTATGTTGTCTTCTAGCGTACTTTTTATAATAATACGCTGTGGCTATTTTTACGACGAAGCGTGAAGATAGCTCCCAATGCTATTCCTACGACGATCACTAGTGCATGCCCGATAGCGTCGCTGTCGCCGGGGAAAATAAATAACTTATTTTCGCCGGCGATAGCGACGCTATCGCGCATGCATTAGTCTTAAACTAAGCGAACTGCGACGCTAATTCTAGCCTAGGCCTCCCTCTAGGGGTCCACTTGCTAGTCATAAGGTTTGCTATTTATAGGGTCCACTGTTCATAAGGTCCGCTCTCATAGGACCATTGTTATAAAGTTCACATTTCATAATTCTTTAAACAGTCCACTATTCGTAAAGCTCATTAGTTATAAGTTTCGCTATTTATAATAGAATGTTCGCTAGTCATAATAAAGGGTTCGCTATTATAATCAAGAAAAGAGTTCGCTAGTTAAAATAGAAAAATAGAATCTTTAGTCATAAGGTTCGCTATTCATAATATAAAACGAGGTTCGCTATTCATTAAAAAAAAAAGGTTCGCTATCCATAATTTTAAAAAAGGGGGTTCGCTTGTCATAATAAAAAAAAGTCGCTAGCCATAATAGAAAAGAGGTTCGTTAGTCATAATAAAAAGAGGTCCACTATTTGTTTAATTTGTTTTATTCCCCGACGGAATGTCCCCGTCTTCCCCCGGGGGGGGGGGGTGGTAGGCTTCCCCGACGAGGGGGGCTATATCCCCTCAGCCCCTCTCTGGTGCCACCACTGTTTGTTCCTAAATACTTTTTCGCGACTCACTGAAATTTTTCCTGAAATGCGAACTGACATCAAATCGGTGTCATTTTCAAATGGAAAAACATTTTGTGGCTCAACTCTGATTTTGAGTTCGCCGACAAGATTTAAGTATGATAATGGTTTGTTTCTCATAAATGGGTCTGGGTGAGATCATCATAGTTTTGTTTCACACGGAAGCGGTGCTAGGATTATTTTTTTCCTCTCTTTTCATCCATTTCAAGAAGCGTTCAAACATTCGCTTGCACGTCTAAGTTTGCCAACAAACTTTCGCCAACAAGATTATGTGAAAATATTAGGCTTGTTTTTCGTGAACCATAAAAACTGAGCAGCCTGACAATTTTATCATATGTTTATTCATTCATCATGGAGTTTGCCTTAACTGAACGAGGCGGTAGCAGACTTCTTAATAAAGGACATGCATATATCCTTGATAAGCAGATAGATGCAACCAGTCATTGGAGATGCGAGAAAAGGTGTGAATGTAAGGCTAGGTTAACAACAGAGTATGACCATCTGAAAAATCAGCCTTCTGAACATAGTCACCCACGAGATGCAATACGAATGCAAGGACTGTGTCCGAAATCCGTCCTATGACAATATTGTGATCTTGGGTGCCGTTGTCCAAATCTGTAAATGATTTTCCCAAATAAAATTAGGCCAATAATATTTATGTCATAGAAGCAGTAATGGTTTGATGTATAGAAAATAATACTTCATGTGCCGAAACCCAATCTTATATCTTTGCATGCTTTTTCCATACTTCTCAAATTATAATAAAGGCACGAGCACTCGAGTCGAGTATTATAGGTAATTCAGATTTTGTGGGCAGAGACATAGGTATCTTGCTATAAAATAAGATGTCATCTGGCTGTACAGCGCTCTTTCGTTAAAACCTGGATCATTTATGCATTTATGTCAACAATTTTCAGGCATATCTTCTTGACTCACGAAAAGTGGGGGGACCAACCCTTCCCCTTAAAATATGTGAGGGGACGTTTACAGGGGTGGCACAAGCAAGAGGCCGGGGGCCAGGCCCCTTCGTCAGAAATAGATGCCCCCACCCCCCATGGTTATTAGTAGACTCTATAATCGATTAAACAAGCGTTTGAAACCCCAAATTGTCAAAATTTCTGGGATTCGCCCCTAGACCACTTTCGAGGCATTTAAAGCGATGTCCGACCACGCTCACTTTGTTCTCGTCGAGGAATTTCCCCCTCATCGGGGACATCGCCCCACTCCCCCCTCCCCGTCGGAGACCTCGGACCTCGCGTCGGGAAAATCCTGGTGCCACCCCTGGACATTCACCCCTTTCCCCATGATCTGCGCCCATTATATCAACCAATGATGCATTAGATAGCCTAGGTGTAGACGAAATATTAATGTATTTATATTATACCTGTCTCTTATACACATCTAGATGTGTATAAGAGACAGATCATGGAGTTTGCCTTAACTGAACGAGGCGGTAGCAGACTTCTTAATAAAGGACATGCATATATCCTTGATAAGCAGATAGATGCAACCAGTCATTGGAGATGCGAGAAAAGGTGTGAATGTAAGGCTAGGTTAACAACAGAGTATGACCATCTGAAAAATCAGCCTTCTGAACATAGTCACCCACGAGATGCAATACGAATGCAAGGACTGTGTCCGAAATCCGTCCTATGACAATATTGTGATCTTGGGTGCCGTTGTCCAAATCTGTAAATGATTTTCCCAAATAAAATTAGGCCAATAATATTTATGTCATAGAAGCAGTAATGGTTTGATGTATAGAAAATAATACTTCATGTGCCGAAACCCAATCTTATATCTTTGCATGCTTTTTCCATACTTCTCAAATTATAATAAAGGCACGAGCACTCGAGTCGAGTATTATAGGTAATTCAGATTTTGTGGGCAGAGACATAGGTATCTTGCTATAAAATAAGATGTCATCTGGCTGTACAGCGCTCTTTCGTTAAAACCTGGATCATTTATGCATTTATGTCAACAATTTTCAGGCATATCTTCTTGACTCACGAAAAGTGGGGGACCAACCCTTCCCCCTTAAAATATGTGAGGGCACGTCTACAGGGGTGGCACAAGCAAGAGGCCGGGGGCAGGCCCCTTCGTCGGAAATAGATGCCCCCACCCCCATGGTTATTAGTAGACTCTATAATCGATTAAATAAGCGTTTGAAACCCCAAATTGTCAAAATTTCGGGGATTCGCCCCTAGACTACTTTCGAGGCATTTAAAGCGATGTCCGACCACGCTCACTTTGTTCTCGTCGAGGAATTTCCCCCTCATCGGGGACATCGCCCCACTCCCCCCTCCCCGTCGGAGACCTCGGACCTCGCGTCGGGAAAATCCTGGTGCCACCCCTGGACATTCACCCCTTTCCCCATGATCTGCGCCCATTATATCAACCAATGATGCATTAGATAGCCTAGGTGTAGACGAAATATTAATGTATTTATATTATACCACCGATATCATTCACAATCATCCATGTCACATGCCAACACTTCCAAGGTAGGTAAATTTAGTTTGTCGGAAGAATTAATTTTATTGTTGAATTTTTCCAGAGAAGATATATGTGGATTTAGCTGTTGACGAGCATATTTCAATTAAAATGAACACTGTCGATGAAACTTCTGTCAGCAAGCTGTCTGTCGACGAAACATCCTGTCGCAGATAGCTTCAGAGAGGCTATCTGACAGGGTCCGAACATTATTTAAGAGACACAATAGATCACAATACAAATAATTATCAAACCATTTACCGATTTATATCTGAGAAGACTTGGAAGATATTTACATGCATATAATTAAAAAACAAAATTTCTTATAAAAAAAAAGTGTGTCATGTTTCATTGCTTCAAGTACAAAATATATCCAGAGTGTATCTATAATTTAACCACAAATTTTCCACTTGTCACTGCCTTAATTCTGTTTATCACAGTTTTGTGTTTGTAGTTCGAAACACACACTATTCTATTATACCAGACTCAGTCATACCAGAAAACAGTTAAATTACTTGTAATTTAACTGTTCCCTGGTCATACATGTACTAAATAAACCCATTCCTGCTATATCATTACTATAATTGTCACCATGGGATTTCATAAATACCGTAAAACCTTGATTTGAAGTTAAATGGACTTAAACAAGAGATAAAGCCCATCTTGAATTGAAGCCCCCTCTTTGTTTGTAAAATTAGCCTCGAAAAAAACCAATGGGCTTCTTTTCAAGATAGCATAGGCTTTTTTTCGAGATACTGTCACTGTACATGAATTTAAAAAAAAAAATAAGTAAATTGAAAACAAGCTTGGTTAATACAGTAGTTTTGGTGATTTAATGCCAGTTAAATACACTCCATGATACAGATTGATCATTAGTTTTGAAAGGTCGTGTAATGATAATAACCTTAAACTAAATGCAAGTAAAACCAAAGAGTTGATTTTTGATTTCAGGAAGAATCCTAACGAGAAACTCCATGTTACTGTTGGTGAATGTAACTTTGAAATTGTGGACTCGCACAAATATTTAGGTGTCCATCTTGATAACAAGTTAAATTGGAATAATCAAGTTACTTATGTTACAAAAAAAGCAAACCAAAGGTTGTTCTTCCTTAGGAAGTTTCGACAGTTCAATGTCTGCAGCCTGGACACCTAGACTGGGTTCCAGTCCCTAATCTTTGTCTTAATCAGTTGAAATGTTTAAGAATAAATCGATTTTGGCACAAATGGCGTTCCATATTACTTATTTGCATGGCGTTCCATATTACTTATTTGCATGGCGTTCCATAGTATACTTTTTCTCATCAAAAAAGTTTCTCAACATAAACTGACGCTGGTGGCGCTTTCCGAAATGCGCTAATGTACTACGAAAAATCCATAAATTAGAGACTTGTGGCAAGTCTACCTGGACACCATGCAGTTATTCTTTCAGTGTCATTCAGAGTGTAATTTTGAGCAACCACATAGTATGGCATGCCAACTTAACTAAGGGTAACAAAGGCTAGCTATATTATGGGCATTGGAAACCACTTTGTCAATGTTGAAGAGGTGTACGAGAAAGAAACCCTAAACAAACTGTTAGCATTGTCAAAGTGACGACTCACCCCCTTAACTATATATTCTATTTTAACAAATCAGGTAGGCTCAGGCAAATTGGTACAAAATCTAATAGATGTAGATTCTCCTTTGTTCCTAACTGAATATTTTTATTTAACACTGATTTCAGGAGGAAATAAACATTATATTTATTCTTTGCTTACTTAAGATATTTATTCAACTGATGATGGGGGTAAGAAAAAAAAAACAAATAAATTCAAAATTTTTCTATTTATTTTATTTTATTTATTTATTTATATTTTTAAACTTTATTATGTTATTTTTTGATGTCTTACTCTGGAATTATATTTTTGGTAAACTAAAATAATGTTTAAATTGAACTTATTATTTTTTAGCTGCAACCATTTTTTGTAATTGAATAATTTTTAAATTTATTTTTTAATTGAATTTTTGATATTTAAGCTGCAATAATTTTAATTGTAATTATTTTTAATTGTGATTTTCTTGAATGTCTTACACTGGAATTTTATAAACTATTTTTGTACTATATTTTGTATACTAAATTAAGAATTATACTGAGCTGATAATACTTTATTTAACCTGCAATTTTTTTCTCATCTTTATTTTTCAACCTTCTTTGGGATATTCTGTATATATTTTTACCTAGATAAGAAAATTGATATAATGATATTTAAACTGAAATTGTTAAATATATATATATTTTTTTAGCTGTCATTCTGTGGAATTTTTTTAAAAATTTAGAATAGAATCTAACTGTTGATATTTTTTTTTACTTGTACTATTGACAATAAGATTACTTTGTACTTTGAATTGATGTTACAATGACCTTTTCTATTGTTTCATAGTACGAATTCACAAAAAAAGAACACAGGTTCTATATATCAACAATACAATAGAAAAAAATGTTTCTTAACACAATGGGGGGGGGGGGGGGGGTGGGTGCGATTGCATCGTTGCAGCCCCTGCATCCATCCCAGATTATTACGGCCGTTCCATTATTATAAAGTATAGTAATACGTTACCAGAATATAATAATTCTTTCATGATTTAAACACTGGCCTACTAATTCTTCTTATCATGATCTTTTAGCTCTATCACAGTATGGAAGTTTCAAATTCAATGCTCAAAACATAATTTAACATTTGATATCTGTAAGCTGTGCACAATATTTGGTACTAGAAATGTTTTGGACTCGCACGTAACCGAAAAATAAATCATCTAAATATGTCACTTGTAACACATCCATCCATTAACATGTTCACAAAAAGTGTCGGCGAATCGTCCTGTCGGTAAAATGGCATTTGGCGAAACGAGGTGTCGGCAAAATCTTGTGTCGGCGAATAGTATTTCGATCAATAGTCTGTAGGTCAAATGTACGTTGGTGAATCATCTAAATATGCCACTATGTGACACATCCATTTATTAACATGTTCAAATTGCCAAAAGTCGGTAAATTGGCTGTCGGTGAACCGCCCTGTCAGTAAACTGGCATTCGGTAAAATGAGGTGTAGGCAAAATCTTGTGTCGGTGAATGCTATTCGGTCGATAGTCTATAGGCCAAATGTCGGTAGAACGTCAGGCAATGATAATGGATCATCTAAATATGCCACCTGGTGGCACAGCCATCCATTAACATGTTCACAAAAAATGTTGGAAAATTGTCTGTCTGCAAATTGGCTGTCGGCGAAATGGTATCTCGGTCGATGGTCTGTAGGCCAAATGTCTGTCGGTGAAACGTCCAGCCACGGTTGCGAAGTATTCGTTTAAAATCAAGGAAGTTGTCACACCCTACACCCCTTGTCGTACTAGTAAGCCCCAAAAGTCAGACATTAACAAAGGGCAGATGAGCTCCTCGGAGTCAACGGCCAACCATTAATTAGTTTAAGGAATAGGAGTAGTTTAGTCTCATTGTTATTGTTATTATGATTATTTTTATTTTATTTTATTGTTATTATTTTATTGTTATTTGCTTTTTCTCAGTTGGAGAATATAATATAACGTAACAGTAAAGAAACTCAAATACGTAAGATGTTGACTTTAGAAACACTAAAATTTATTAGGCGAATATTTCGGCTACTCCTGTAGTCTTTGTCAACGCTTGACATAAAATGAACATATTGAGAAACTATCTATGCCGACTTGCTTTGACTTAATTACTGTATTGTTTCTCAAATTGTATATTGCTAAGATAGTTTCTCAATATGTTCATTTTATGTCAAGCGTTGACAAAGACTACAGGAGTAGCAGAAATATTCGCCTAATAAATTTTAGTGTTTCTAAAGTCAACATCTTACGTATTTGAGTTTCTTTACTGTTACTTTATATTATATTCTACATATATATATATATATATACATATACATATATATACACACACCTGTAGTCCTATACCGATGTTTACTCTAATGAATTAAGATGTACTGTCCCTTGCAAAAAACAAAACAAAAAAAAAATCATAAAAATAATTTTTATGATTTACTTAGCATTTTGAAGTAACATAAAAATTATCAACTTAACATAGAAATTAGTGTATTTAAAAATGCTTACCCATAAAAACTATCATTTTACAGCGAAAAAATGATATACTTCCAGTCACTGGAAGTGTTTTATTATTTTTATTATAAAGATCCAGTTAAAAAATCAGGAAACACATTTTTTCAAATTTAATAATTTCTATGCTAAAGTTAATAATTTGTATGTTACGCAAAATGAGCAAGTTAATTTAAAAATTATTTTTTATGATTTTGGTCATTTTCAAGGGACAGTACATCTTTAAGGGGATACAATTCTGGTTTGTTGCTCGTAGTGTAAGTAAATCAGCTTTACAGTACTGTAGTATATAGTACCACTACCACTACCCATCATTTTCATCTTTTGTTTTCCCACTCTGGGCATACTGTATATTTATTCTGATTTGCTGAAAATAGAAGAGTCACATCAGAATTTATTATTATAACGTTTAATTCAAATTTTTACCCTCTAGCAACTAAACCCACGCGAATAACAACAAAAACAGCTACACTTATTGATAACATATTTACAAATAATTTTTTAGACAAAATCTCCCCTGGTAGTTTAGTGTTCGATATATGTGATCATTATCCCATATTTTCTTAATACATTATAATAGATTCCAAATATCTAACCCAGCTATAAATAAAAATTCCGATTATATATATATCACAAAAATTACGAATAATAATTTGACTGCACTAATTAACCATCTTTCTAATCTCAACTGAGATGACGTTCATAATAGCAATGCTGATCCAACCTAAGCCTACAATGTATTTAATTTAATTAATCATTTTTACACAAAAAAAACATCAAGAAACATCGCTGTAAACGGAATTATCATAAAGAACAAAAACCTTGGATTACTGACGGCTTAATTAAATCAATTGACACAAGAAATAAACGTTATAAAACATATCTAAAAGCAAAACAAAAAAAAAGGACAAAATTAAATATATTAACTACAGGAATAAACCTGCTAAGTTATCAAAGACTTAAAAAAATGTATTACATAGAAAAATTAAATTATATAAATTTACTATACAAAAAACCTGGCAAGTAATACAGAGTACTAGGTAAAACCAAAAATAATCCATTGCCATCATATTTTATGCACAACGAAGACAAAAGTACTGATCCTTAAAACATTGCATCTCATTTTAATGATTATTTTGTTAACATTGGTCCAAATTTAGCAAGCAGTATAAAGATTCCCAATTTTAATCTGAAATATTCTTCATTCCGACCCCAACCTATACAAAATTCTCTTTTTCATTCTCCAATCTCAGAAGACGAGGTGGTTGATCTAATCTCCAAACTAAATGAAAAGAAGAGTACAGGAGTTGATGGATATCTAAGCAAAGTTATAAAATCCATTTCCAAATATATATTGTAAAACGTTTGACCCATATTTTAATATATCCCTGTTTAATGGAGTTTTTCCAGATCCCCTAAAGCTTGCAAAGGTAGAACGTATTATTTATAATAAACTAATAGATTTTTTATAAAACAAACACAATGTCTTATTTACAGTGGCGTATCCAAGGGGGGGGGGGGTGCACACGCCCCCAACAAAAAGCTCTTGACAAGTTTGAATACCTATGTCCTTGGATCAGTAATCAATCAACTAAATTAGATCGACATTTCGTCTTCAAAAGCGGGCTCTCCAGATTTGTGCCGGAACTTCCTTCAGATCTCATACTAAAGCTATCGTTAAAATATACAACATTCTTAATATCTATGACCTTAATAAGTTCCCAGTTGTTTTGTTTACAGTATGTTTCGTCTTTCTAAAAATTCTATTCCATATTGTTTAAAAAACCTTTTTACCGAAGCCTCAAGTATTCATAATTATCCGACTAGATTTTCCCAAAATACAAATTACATAATTAACAATAACTACTTAACTGAGGTAAGACGCCATTCTATTCCATATTATGGCCCCAAATTATGGCTGAATCTTCAAGACGACCTAAAAACAAAATTTTCCGTAAACACTTAAAAAAAATCCTAAAAGCAGTCCTTAATCTCTGCTTACGAAGAATAAATATTTTCTTTAGAGGTGTGTCTTGTTGTGGTCTAATATTTTAGTAGTGGTGATTGTGGTGGTGGTTTGTAATAGTAATGATATTATTTTTATTATTGTTATTGTTATTACTACTATTATTGTTATTACTGTCTTTGATATTATTATTATTATTAAAATTATTATTATTATGATTACTATTATTACTGCTACTGTTGTCGGTATTGTTATTATTATCGTTATTGTTGCTACTCTATTATCATTATCATTAAATTTGTTATTCTGATATGCATAGGAAAAAAAAAATGTTAACGGTTCTCACAAGATTATTTATAATATAATCATATTTGTTTCATTTTTTTGTTTTTGTGTTATTTATATATTTTTTATGTTTCCCTTTTTGTTTTGCTTTAAAAACATAAAATTAGTAATACAATTTTAACCATTATGTAAGGGGGCTATGGCTTAAAGCTGATCAGACGAGTGTTTCACACAATCTGCTTCTTTTTTTTTTTATCTTTTTACTTGATTGTGTGTTTTTGATCATTTTAAACCAGTTGCCATTCTAAACTTCTCTCAGATCCAGTACTATGATTACATAGCCTTGTGTTCAGCCGATATCGAAATGGAATTACCTTATTAAGTTCTTTTGTGAAATCTCTGAGACGAAAACCTTCAATATTTTCAAAGGACTTAAGAAAGAATGGAACCTCTTCTTTTACTGACGGTTCATTATTTGTCGCAAGAAACAAAATGCGCAAGTAACGAATGAAAAATGTAGTGTCGTCATAGTATTCTTTCATACCTTGAACCATGTATTCAAAATCATCATGGCGCCCTGTGTCTTGAAACAATTTATCGGGCAATCCTAAGTTGTATATCTTGAATGCATTCCGTTGATTTCCCAAATCTGCCTCTGGACACCAGCGTGTCCAGTTCATTATATCTGTAACAAGTACGGCATGTTTGTTAGTTGTGCTCAAAAGAGGGCGCATTGATGATAGCAGTACCTTGATGTTAGTGTAATCTGCAATGTTTGACGTCATAATGCGGTCGAATTCAGGCTTAGCATTAGGTAACTTAAAAAGATCTGTACAGTTTTTGAGAATGGGTTTTGAATAGATCATATTTCTTTCAAAAAATATTAATGCAGATTTTATGATGCTGGCAATGTACGTATGGAATAGATCAACGATTGAGTTGGGTTGCGATACTTTTTTTGCCTGGATGTAATCCCAGCCATCGAATGGCAATACATCAGCTCGGATGCAGTATACAAAGTTATAAAACTTTGGTCTTGACCGAACATGCAAACTTTTTTCCGCAAACCTTGGGCGTCCAGTTAAGGTGGGGTTATCATATTTCAATTCGCTTCTTTTATGGACATCATTTGGTAAAAACAATCCGTTTTCAAAGTACTTTTTTGCAGATACGCGATACTCTTGCGGAATCAAACGAATGTAACCCGATATACCACATGATGACCCGGGATCTCTGTCAAATATGCGGGATCTCTGAGCAGACAAATGAATGGAATTATACTTCCTAGTATTACACTCCATTTCCCTCCACTCTTTCCAAACCTCTTTCATCATTTCAAAATCCTTCTCCTCTACATCCAGAAGATTGTTTGTCTTACCCTTCAGTGTTTCGACAGTGTGTTCTATAAGTTCACTGAGGGCTGACATCAAAAGATAGAAATCTTCATCCGGGAGTTGAATCGAATACCATATATTCGTAATTGACACCTCGATATATTCTCTTGAACTCTGAGTTATCATCATATACAGGAACAGTGCACCTCTTGCTAGAACAAATGGATCGATATCGTTTAGGGTAAACCTAACATTACCTGTGAAGTTGCTTGGAAGTGATGCTGTTGTAAGCAGGAGATTGCGTAAGTCTCCAACACCTGCGAATAAGATGTTGTAATCTCTTGCAAGTTGAGAAACAACATTTTTGAGAGATGGTTCTGCTTCGTTGCAGCCTAGTTTCAGTACATCGACAGCAAGAGTGTTCCCGAAATAGTAAGGGAAATCATTCATCGTTTGCATTTCATTATGCCGCTGAAAGTGAAATCTGAGCTCTTCAGCTAACGTTTTCACTTGTTGGCAAATTTGTTTGCATTCAGTTTTGTGAGATGACCAATGTTGGCGTTGGCATTCTCGGCTGCAATACGTGATTTCTTTGCATGCAGAACACTAAAAAGACAGTGAGAAAACATCAACTCATCAGGTATTCCTTGGTATCAAGTTTAAAGAAAATCTGGTTTTAAAAATGATATTGTATTTTGGGTTAGGCCTATCGTAATGGTCAAATCCTCATCATCATACAAAAGCGTATTATCATTTAAAGCAAAATGATAATATGAAAAAACGGGAATCTTCAAATTTCGTTTATTACTCGTGTGTAATTCAGTATTTCAATTATTTTTTTATTATGAGATTTTTATTTTATTCTAAAGATATTTTTTAATATGCTCGTCTGAACTTAAAGAATCTAAAGAACCAATTGCATTTTCCAGAAAAGTATGGGCTACCCTAAGGCTATGGTTCACTTCAGCTCCTGTCGGCATTACGTCACCATCACCCAATAAAGTGCCAAAATATGCGTGACGTCATTTTTCAAGACTGGCATTGCATTCAGTGTGACCACTGCTTGGGTATTTACCCAAGATCTTGGGTATTTTGACTTGGTCTTGGGTTCTTGGGTATTCCGTTGAAATCCTTGGGTATTTTATTTTTACTAAGAAAATTAAATATTTTTGTCACAGAGGAAGAATTAAGAAGTAACAAATATATGTCAGTCCATTCAAGTAAGCAAAACTCAACGAAGTGCACATAACATTGTTAATTGATTGTTAATTGCTATAAACATGGGTTCAGAATTGTTTATTTGTGATTTGCGTTGCCATTGATCTTACTTAATTAATGCATTACATAATAAACCTTGATCACTGATCTACTGATAACACTGGCCGACTGAGAGCGTATTTTTCTATCTGTATTATCACCTCATGAATATTAATTTTAATAATTAACACAAACAATTACAATAAAAAAAATGGTTTATAAATTGAACTAAAAGGGAAACTATACATGCGAAAAACACGGTTTTTTTCAAATTTTAATGCATTTTCAGGAAGCTTGGGTAATTGCTGCTGCATCTTGGGTAATTTTGACCCAGTAATTGGGTATATCAAAAATTGTGAGTGGTCACGCTGATTGCATTGCAGATTCCCGCGATGAGCGGTGAAGCAAGGTCGATGTACAGTTCTGGGAAATTAGAACATCAAAAAGTACGATATTGTTTGACTTAGTACTGTTATCGATAAATGGGTCATTCTTCGCTAATGTGCCATTTTAGAGGTTTAGAAATCATGAAAAAAAAAAGTTTAACATTTGTAATTCTTTTATTACACATGTCATCATTATGCCATATAACAACTATAATAAACATTCGGCACGATAATTAGGGCATTTTAAACGTTTATTTAAGCATTCAATTTTCAGTGCTGTAACATAGCAAATATTGCAAGAATCATCTCCATCACACTTTTTGTGATGGAGATGATGATATATATATAGATGTGAATCTTAGTAAATTTAAAAGATAGATTGTATTATTTAAATATAGGATAATGCACATTGAACAAACGGGTTTCTAACAACATAAGTCGTATCAATTACCATTTTTATTTTATAGCTGTATAACATTTAAAACAGCAAACATTAAAATACTAAAAAAATATAATAAGAAAAAGAAAGCTAAAGAAAAAAAAACAGACAAAACAGACAAAGTAAAAACAAACACACACACACACACACACACCAACACCCGAACCCACACAGGAAAAAAGGGGAATATAAATCCTTGTTTAAAATGTGTTGCTTGATGAGCTTTTTAAACCTTCAAACAATATTCAGAATATTCTAATTATGCCTATATCAGTTAGTGTACAAAATGGGAGCGGAAATCTGTCAATAAAGTCATTAGTAAAAGGTGGTTTACACGAAGGTTATATGGGGTATACAGGATAAATTATTTCCCGTATGCTTTTGATGTACCCGAAGGAATCGTTCTGTGAATTCAAAATCTGGTAAGCTGTTTAAACTTTAGCTTCACACGCAGCATATTTAGGTCAACTGGGTACAGTTTTATATCTTAGATGGGTCAAGTTTAATTCGAAAAAACCGAAAACCTGATGAACTGTATAATAATAACGATAGGCCTATTATTTCACCAAAACATAAACGAATAGAGTTTTAATACCTCAATACAAAATACAAGATACTTTTATTTTCACTTTTTACAGAAACATTCTTACAAGTACAATTTCTTCTCCTAATAACTGCAAATCCACCTGTGTTCTTCAACTTATATATTAGTCGTTGAAGCAAAAATTATGACAACAAGGCATGTAGACTGTTGAACACTGTATTTATTTTTAAAAGAAATTTTCGGCCAGTCCCTGGTTCAAGTCACGAACTCCAGTACTTTACGATTTTTAATCGTGCGGGAAATCCACTCACGCAGTTTATCCACAACAGTTTGTAGAGGGCGTGCTGTCGTCGAGCGGACTCTTTTCTGTTTACCATAGAGATATAATAGCAATGGTTTATACTCTTTGAACTAGACTTGTCACAAGTCTCTTATTTTTTTTAATTATTTTTCTCATTCTGGACAGCGCCACCAACGAGAAAGTTAATTTAGAGACGGAATAAGCTAATTCCATGGCTAATTTCGAAAAAAAAGAAAATCGAGGCATAGAGCTATGAATCCAGAGGTGACGGAACTAGGGGGTGTTGTGTTATGGAGAGAGTAATGTGTGACCGGAAATGGTCTGCAGTCAGTTGGTTGTTACCATGCGCCAGTGAAGTTGGAGTATATAGTACAGCAATATGAAGCTGCAGTGACAGTGTTATGTAGGCCTAATGAATGAATAAAGCCCTGACTTGGGCAAGGCATCCATGTGCAATTAAAGTAGTGGTGTTTCTTTATCCATGAAAAAAGCACGCCGGGAAAGTTTGCCTTACCAGGAAAAGGTGACGTATAGCTTATGACGTATGCATGCTAACTAACGTGAGTGTGACGTCACCAAAAAAAATGAATATTTTCTATTATAACCAAAATATTAACTACAAAGTTTCTGGGCGTAAATTCCCTTAATACGAATAAAGGGTTGCACAATCTCCTTGCCATACAAATTACAGCTCCCACTGACGTCTCAGTCGAGAAATACGGGTAGCTGAATTTTTTCTCACAAATCTGACTATGAAACCATATCCAAATTTCACGTTCCACTTTTTGACCCTGAGTTGTGCTTCGCACTCGCCGCTGAGGGCGGCGTTCCGCGAAGCTTGCATCGAGGTCATGGTCGAGGTTAAATAGCGATCGCTGGTGGCGCTGTCTACATCGGAACTATACACATGAAACTTTAGGTTACAAACTCTACAATTTTGAGCAGTAAATTTTATAAAAATGAGAGACGTAAGTGGATATTTAAAGGAGCAGCAAAGTCAAGGAAGTGCAGAAATAGTACAAGAATGGACAGAAATAGAGGAATTGTATAACAAAAAGTGAGTTTTCTTACCTTTTTGTTAGGCCAATCCGTAAATTTTATGATTCAGCGATATTGAAGGATTGTGGGGTCCACAGGTTGTTTGAAACCCTTTGTCGGATCAAATGGCCTTTTGGCCTAGGCTAGGCCTAGCTTGTCGGCGAGAATCGAACTTTTTATAAACAGCAGTCTGTTGTTAGTGTTATAATTTATGCCATATGCCGTTAATGCCCTTCTGTTTTAATAATAATATTTCATCCTTCAGTTATAAGGTGATGGTTAGTTGGCGACGGGGATCCAGCAGGATTATGCAAAGGGCTAGGGTAGGGGTGGGGTCAAAGCCCGGGCCGTAGCCAGGATTTTGGTAGGGGGGTTCTTTTTGGTACTGAAAGGGCACTTGCGGCGGTACTCTATACAGCTCCTGTCTCTTATACACATCTAGATGTGTATAAGAGACAGGTATAGATACTGTACAAAAGCGTTAGCGTGTGAACTAAACTACGTTCTTATGTTATTTTTATAAAAGTAGCGTGTCTCGTTATGTTACGTATTGTTTATTCTATTTTATTCAGCTTTATTACAAGCCTTTTAATGAGTCATATGCACATCACAACTTTGATACGAAAGGTATTTTGTGTTATGTTTCGAAACAATTTGTATCCTGGTTGTTTCTGTTTCAGCAGACTAACACCCTCCAGCGTTGGGTCATCAGCACTCATTGATTTTAAGTATCGACTGCAGTGGCGACCCATGAATTATAGATAGAGGGGCCAGGGAGGGACTTTTAAAGATGGAGGGTCTACACCCTGTCTCTTATACACATCTCACAAACAATTACAATAAAAAATGGTTTATAAATTGAACTAAAAGGGAAACTATACATGCGAAAAACACGCATTTTTCAAATTTTAATGCATTTCAGGAAGCTTGGTAGACTTCCCACAAGTCTCTTATTTTTTATTATTTTTGTCATTCTGGACAGCGCCACCAACGAGAAAGTTAATTTAGAGACGGAATAAGCTAATTCCATGGCTAATTCGAAAAAAAAAAGAAAATCGAGGCATAGAGCTATGAATCCAGAGGTGACGGAACTTGGGGTGCTGTGGTATGGAGAGTAATGTGTGACCGGAAATGGTCTGCAGTCAGTTGGTTGTTACCATGCGCCAGAGTGACGTTGGAGTATATAGTACAGCAATATGAAACTGCAGTGACAGTGTTATGTAGGTAGGCCTAACGAATGAATAAAGTTCGGAGTTTGTCGGGTAGTGAAATGATTATTTCACATTTTAAAGTG
Organism: Anneissia japonica; assembly: GCF_011630105.1. Lineage (NCBI taxonomy): Eukaryota > Metazoa > Echinodermata > Crinoidea > Comatulida > Comatulidae > Anneissia > Anneissia japonica. Next base: position 92,886 of record NW_022704401.1, on the reverse strand, counting down.
CTCCCTAAATCATAAGTGTAAGCTAAATTACGGTGATTAATTTAATTAGCGAAGATATGGAGACTATTATTTCGAATCCCTCTTTCCAAGAGGGAATGCAAATGCTTTGTGAAAATGAGTACGCCGCGGTACTCATTTTCACAAAGAAATACACACAACTGGTTAGCTAACAATTATGTCAATGTTACATGAACACCTGGGAAGGAAGGTGCAATTACGTTGTTACCTAGCAAACGTCTGTACTGTATGGGGGAGGGGCTCCTGATGTACTGTGTAGCAGGGGACGATGAGGCATGAGACTAGGCCTAGGCCTAACTAAGACAGTGGAATTATATGTGATAGAAAGTACACTTTCGGAAGAAATAAATTAAAATAAGAAAAAAAAATAACTATTAAGAATAATTCATTTGCAGAGGTACCTTATTTAAGTATTATACAATGCTAACAATGCGGCTCTTGTAGCCCTGACTTGGACAAGGCATCCATGTGCAAAGCAGTGGTGTTTGTTTATCCATGAAAAAAGCACGTTTGCCTTGGGCCAGGAAAAGGTGACGTATAGCTTATGACGTATGCATGCTAACTAACGTGGTGTGACGTCACCAAAAAATGAATATTTTCTATTATAACCAAAATATTAATAACTACAAAGTTTCTGGGCGTAATACGAATGAAGGGATGCACAATCTCCTTGCCATACAAATTACAGCTCCCACTGACGTCTCAGTCGAGAAATACGGGTAGCTGACCATATCCAAATTTCACGTTCCACTTTTGACCTTGAGTTGTGCTTCGCACTCGCCGCTGAGGGCGGCGTTCCGCGAACCCTGCATCAATCGAGGTTAAATAGCGATCGCTGGTGGCGCTGTCTACATCGGAACTACACATGAAACTTTAGGTTACAAACTCTACAATTTTGAGCAGTAAATTTTATAAAAATGAGAGACGTAAGTGGATATTTAAAGGAGCAGCAAAGTCAAGGAAGTGCAGAAATAGTACAAGAATGGACAGAAATAGAGGAATTGTATAACAAAAAGTGTGTTTTCTTACCTTTTTGTTAGGCCAATCCGTAAATTTTATGATTCAGCGATATTGAAGGATTGTAGGGTCCACACGTTGTTTGAAACCCCTTGTCGGATCAAATGGCCTTTTGGCCTAGGCCTAGCTTCTCGGCGAGAATCGAACTTTTTATAAACAGCAGTCTGTTGTTAGTGTTATAATTTATGCCATATGGCGCTAATGCCCTTCTGTTTTAATATTTCATCCTTCAGTTATGAGGTGATGGTTAGTTGGGGACGGGGATCCAGCAAAGGAGTAGGGGTGGGGTCCAACCCCGGGCCGTAGCCAGGATTTTGGTAGGGGGGTTCTTTTTGGTACTGAAAGGGCACTTGTGAGCACTATTGGCTGGGGCCAGGCCAGGTGGGGGGGCCGCCAAGGGCCCCCGGGGGTCCAGGGCCAAAACCCTGGTGGGGTCCAGCATTCTATAAACATTAACAGGTGTTATTTAATTGATTTGAGAGGCCATACATTTAAAAAAATGTATATATTAAAGAGGTAAATTTTTGAGTTGGGAAAAGATAAAAAACAGAAAAAAAACTACTACTGTACTTTAGTACTACAGTATTGGTAATTTAACAACAGTAGCATGATACAAACTCCAAAGAATCCAGTATGGTTTATTCTTTATTTTTTATTTACATAGCACTTTGGAAGTTGTATCATACTATACTCACTTAAGACAATCAGTAACAAAAAGAACCGAGACAAATTTGTATGGTTGGTTGTAGCGTATTATAATAATATAAATACACAGGTGAAACAATACACATGTGAAACTATCCCCCGCCGGACACCATCCCGGTATTTCGAGTCAAGGTTTCGGGGCCTGAATTTTTTATGTTACTGTACTAAGTAGGCCTTAATCAGGTATTAAAGTAGGACTTTAATGATGATAGGCTCTAGGCTAGGCCTAAAGTGTAGTCTAGCCAGCCTTTGTTGAAAGGGAACTTCATAAAAAGCGGGGTTCGTTCGAACCCAATGAACCCCCCTGGCTACGGGCTTGGGGTCCGGATTCCCAGGGCCAGTTGAATTGCAGCTTTGATTGATTTTCATTACTAATACAATTAAAAAAAAAAATTAATTTAGGACTTGTGTTACATTTGTAAGTGAATTGACTTTATGTTCTAGGCTATGGCATCAGTTGACAGAAAAACTTCTAGTGTTTGTCAAGAATCAAGTGTTTGCAGAAGGCAATGGACTTTTACAGGTGAATTAAATTTAGCAATTGACAATATAGATATCTGTTTTTGTTATCGATTTGCATGCTTTGTTATTCTCAGTGCAATTTTTCATGCAATGATAACCAATTTGTTGATCAATACAATCTTCAACTAGGCCCTACTCTTCAAAGTATTGTGCCATGTTTTTGTTAGATTTGTTTACAGTACCATTATCATATTTTTATAAAGTAGACTAACCATGAAAATATTTATTTCATAGATGTACGAGTGCTTCATCGCTGACTTTGAACATAGAATCAATTTACTGTCACTTACAGAGATTGCTCTAATTATTATCAAGCAATTCAAAGGTACAGTTATACCTGTTTACCACCTGGCTGAAAATTAACCTTTGAACCATAGTGGCCAGCAGGGCCAGTAAGGAAAAAAATGATACTGGCCCTTCCAAAGTTATACTGGTCCTATTTTTTTTAAGGCCTGGAGTATAATTTTACGAAAAAACAAAATCAATAAAACCAGCAAGATGACATTCTTTTAATAATTTTTTTTAGCAAGTGAATCTGTCTTTAGCCAAAATCATTAGTTTGAGTTGTAAAGAGTCTTGGTCAGGGTACCAGAAAAAAAATCCATATTAGTTCATGATCGACACAAGAGTTTTTATGACCCAAAAATGTGATTTTAGAGATTGGCAAATAGACTACCAATACAACAATTTACAAATAATCTTCACGTGGCTATGGATTGGCGAAAATGGAGCTCGAACGAAAAAAATGATGTATTTTAGCAAGTATTTGAAACTTTTAAATTATTTTACGGTTAGCGTGAGCCCAGTAAGGGTCGCCAGATTGCCAATACCCACGACATTTATTATCACCCGACACAAGAAAGGGCGACCGCTAATTTTCAGTTCTGATTTACTATTTTACATGCATTATTCTTGTAATACTTGGCCCCAACCCAGTCTAACACTTGGCTTCCTAACTAGTTCCTATCTGCTATTATATTGTTTTTGTAATTTAATGCTGTCCTAAATATTCCCCTCCCTACCATTACTCAAATTATTATTATCATAATTATTATTTTTTGTATTTTATTATTATTTAAATTATATAATTATATATAATAAATTATTATTATTAATATAATTATTATAATATATAGATTTATTTTATGTTGGAATTACTGACTCCTGAGTCATACGGTAGTGACTTTTGTCGCTTTAGTTTTTTCCTGACCATTTGTTTTATTGTTTGTTCTAATTTTTGTATTGTTTTTTTGGTTGAATAAATGAAATAAAATGAAATTATTTAATATTATTTGATAACCTTTATGGAACATCTTAGGGCATTAGCAGTTTAAGATAGCTATTAAGGATGTGCTAGAATGTTTGAATACATGGACAACATAAAAAATATATGTAATTAAAGGAATAACATCTTTTCTGTGATTTCCATTTTAGAAGAATCAGAGGCAGTAGAGTTCTTGAACAAGTTAAAAGAAAAGGTGAAGTTGCATGATTTACTCATTTATTGAAAAATATATATTGATATTGTGTATCATATTTATTGATTATTAATTGTTTTGTGCTCTGTCCCCTCGTCATATATGTCAAGAATGTTATCTCGGGGATTATCTAAATATTTTCCTTTTATCAATTTTGTAATGTGTTTTATATGCAGCGGTGGTGCCAGAAACTTGCCAACAAGGGGTCCGACAGGTCTGACGGAGCAGTCCAAAGGGCCGACTAGAGCCTCGGTCCACGGCCTCGAATAAAAAATCCCTAATAGGATTCACAGGGAGAGTTTTTATGGCTTTAGCATGGTCCAAAATATACTTTCAGACCACAATGTTTGGAATTGTTAATCAAAAATATCATTATTTGTATCGGCTAATTATTATTATTTTCTTTTCTTGATCTGACGGCCTAATCGTGCGTCAGACGACAGGATGTCCACGTCTGTCCGACAGGGGACGAATACCTCCCTTTCCCTACTGGCGCCACCACTGTTTATATGTTTATATAATAAAAGTGATTTTTAATAAAATTTAATTTAAAGTTATCTGTAATTTTAAGTATTAGATATCCTCGTATTTTCCAAAACATTAAGCTTTCTGCAAAAATCAACATATATAATTTTATTAGTATAATAGATTAGAAGATTCTATTTTTTATATTAATACAAATTTCAAATGATGATGATACATAATTGATCTATCAATATGTTAAACCCTGAACTATGTGATTTTTTTACTTCAGGTGAAAGACAATGTAGAAGCGACAGTTCTCTCCTCAACAGTTATAGCAATGATCATGCTTAAAACAAGTGATCTGCAAACAACCAAGGTAATGGTTAGCCATACCATCTTTAGCATTATGTAAAGTTAATTAGTAAATCTAAAAAAGGCATCAATTAAAGTGTAGCAGAATTAGGAAAAAAATATAGGAAAGAGAGACAAATAGCAAAATACATGTTAACATGTCTACATGAATGACAACATGCAGGAAAATGGCAGTGCATAGTCACTAATGCCCTAGTAGGTAGTGCATAGTCACTAATGCCCTGGCAGTGCATGGTCACTAATGCCCTGGCAGTGCATGGTCACTAATGCCCTGGCAGTGCATGTTCTGTCTCTTATACACATCTAGATGTGTATAAGAGACAGGTCATACGGTAGTGACTTTTGTCGCTTTAGTTTTTTCCTGACCATTTGTTTTATTGTTTGTTCTCATTCTTGTTCTTTTGGTCGAATAAATAAATGAAATGAAAATACAGTTGAATCACCACATTCTTAATACCAAAAATGAGTTGCTTCAATTGTCTTCAGGAGAATAATATTGAAGCAGGTCACTTATGCCCTGGCAGTGCATGGTCACTAATGCCCTGACAGTGCATGGTCACTATTGCCCTGGCAGTGTGTGGTCACTAATACCATGGTAGTGCATGTTCAATAATGCCCTGGCAGTGCATGGTCACTAATGCCCTGACAGGGCATGGTCAACAATGCCCTGGCAGTGCATGGTCACTAATACCCTGACAGTGCAGGGTCAACTATAAAATGATTGAATTTCCTTAATATATAGATCTGTTTTAAAGTTAAATCAAAATCTTTAAATATTTTTTGAATGTATTTTTTGGTTTTATTTAGAATTATTCATGTATTAAAAAAATAATTGTACTTACAGAATGCAGCTCATTGCCAGTGAAAAATACAGATTCAAATAATTCTTTATATAAAACAATAAAAAAGTGTAACAAAAAACCCAGGTCATGGCTTTATCAGATGCATGGAGGGTATGAACAACAGAGATAAAAGATGAGACTTGATGTTTTTTTATTTTTGAAAAGAGCACAAATTGAAAAAAAAAAAAGTTACAAGTATTGGCAATTCACACGCTCAAGCGAGTGTCTGGCATTCTAAATAACATAGCTACTGATCAATGCCAGCTCACTAATTACTTGTGATAATAAATAAGAATATTTTAAACCTTTTTTCTATGATGGCAGAAACTAGTTGATGAATGTCAGGCTTTGCTTGACAACATAGATGGCGTCACCACAGTACATGGACGTTTCTATGACCTCTCAAGCACCTACTACAAGATCATGGGTAACCATGCCAACTACTACCGCGATGCTCTTCGATTCCTTGGATGTATGTCTATTGACGACTTACCAGGTGAGTGTCAAATGATTGTTAATGGCGGGCACACACAAGGCAGATGCAACATATCGTGACAATCTGTTCAGACTTCCAACAAGGAAACAGCAGACGGCATCACGTTGATAGCACTCATGGGTTGCGGAGCTGAATTTGTTGGCAAAAGCAGTGTGTGCCAGAATTATCTAAGCTTTAAGAATTATTGCATAACACAGTGAATTTAAGCTTCCAATTGAAATATCGGATCAACTTTACATGTGATGTGTGCTAAATATTAATGAAATATTTTTTACTGAAATCACTGTTGTATATAATGTATTTTGGAGTGTCACAGACCTCTGTTTTTCTTTAAATCGATCACATCCCTTCACATGGATGTTTACTAAATTTAGCCCAGCACGAATGTAACATTTTGTCTCGTGTGAATGGACCTTTCTACTAAGCCCCGCCTCTGGGATATTGTAGCTAAGGTCCCACAAGACAGTATAGTGTAAATGCACATCAACATGTGCGTTTGTGGGACCACACATGTGTTGGACAGGCGCGTATTCCTGGCACTCTTCTGATTGGTCATTTAAGTTTGATTGACAATCCGGAAAGATCCATTGGGTACTAGCAAAGATTATAAAACTGCAAGAGGTCCGACTGCCGTGGTTTCATTGGAATGCAACGCTATTCCAAAAAGTACTTCCACAAAGGGGTGTGGCCTTATAAGACGTTTTAATGATGGAACATGTGCTGCGTGCATGTTCGAGTTTGAATAGGGCGCCCCCTATTTCGTGGCAGTACTTTTTTAGCGTTCCATTGCATGCATACAAAATCGTGCAATAGAAAACGATTCTCATCATCGGTGCGAAAGATAACAAATTTTTGTCAAAGCTTATATGGCTTTATACACATGTATGTAAATAAGCAAATTAGAAAAGCGACTAATGAAGCAAACCACAAAACATAGACACCACCCGTCACTGCGAATTGTTATGTAAATTAGTACACAAGAATCAAACAGCGAGCGTGAAATTCAAGTTAATTGTGATTTAAAATTAATGAAATTTACAATTAATTGTGATTTAAAATTTTATTTATTTTTTTTTTACTTGTATAATTGTATATATTTCTCTGTTTCCTTTAATGATTGTTACTTTTGTTTTACTTTGTATAATTTTTATTTAAGTCAAAACGGTCTTGTAAAAAACACATTTTATATGACAAGTTTCTCCGTTTGTAAATAAAGTTATTATTATTATTATAATGATACTCAAATATGTTAATTAAATTTTGATATTAAGGAACAATGCATATTAAAAAATAGGTGATTTACATATATCCATAACGGTGATGTATTGTGGTTTTTTGTTTTTTTTAAATCAGAGGATGTAAAGAAGGAACGAGCCTTTAATCTTTGTCTAGCTGCACTGCTTGGTGATGGAATTTACAACTTTGGCGAACTGGTAAAAACAATTTTATTTTATGGGACAAATGCAATGATCTTAACATTTTGTGATTGCTTGGTAATTGCTTCAAAATTTAAGTAATGTTTATTCTCTTATTATTATTCTTGCTATATTTTGATCATATATTAGTATTTTATTTTTGATACTTGTGTTATTTATAGTATTTCATTCATTTTCAATATTTGTATTGGAGTTGTCATATTAATTAATTGAAATATTTATTTTTGATGTTTATTGTTTATTTTTAATATTATTTATTTGTACTGTATTTATATTTGTTTTTCAGTATTTTTTTATATGTTTTTCCACTACTGTTTATATGTGCTATTTATTGTTCAATATTTGCTTTCAGCTTGCACATCCCATTTTGGATTCATTGAAAGGGACAGATAAGAATTGGTTAGTGGATTTACTCTATGCCTTCAACAGTGGAAACCTTGACAGGTTTGAAGAGTTAAGTAGTACTTGGAAACAACAGGTAACTACCTGGACTACCTTTGTAATATTGGGCCTAAACTACCTATAATATATATAGTATTATTAGTATGGATGTAATTTTGTATGTGAGTAAATGCAGGTGTCCTTATTTTTATTTGTGGAGTGGGGGTTGTAGACTACAGTACTTACTCCTTGGTCAATATTATAGAGTTTGTAATTTGTATTTTAGTTAATTATTTGTATTATAATTATTGCACGTTATTGTTCTTAATCTTAATATTAATGTTACATATTGTGTTTATTATAATAATATTTTTAAATTTAGCCAGCTTTATTTAAAAGACAAATGACAGTCAGGGAGACATCACTATTTAACTAATAATATCACCAAACTATGGAATTATAAAAATTACCCACAAGCAACAAAGTAACAAGAATGGGTCAAAGCATTCCCCCATAAAAGGGATTAATCATCTGATTTTGGGAAAAGAATGTGAAAAGGGAAGAAAGCTCAGTTCTGTTTGAAAATGCATCACCCCTGTAGTTAACAATGGAAGTGCCCATCATCACCAAAGAAGTGTGCTTGCAACAACAGAGTGGTTCATGAAATATAAAATGTGTTTGCTGAAACTTTGTGCTGAATAGTGGGTAGAACTGGGTAATAAAAAAGATATGCAGACGGCATCCTCCCTACGCTAGGTATCACAAAACTACCTGACACTGCCTTTCCTCTTTCTTTGGTGTGAGCTATCAATAATTATATCTATTAATATTATTTTGATTTGTTTTTTTTTTTTTTGCTCTTTAGCCTGACTTAGCAGTAAGGGAGTTAAACTTGAGGCAAAAGATCTGTCTGTTGTGCTTGATGGAGATGACATTTACTAGACCAGCTAACAACCGCAGTATTACCTTCCAAGAAATAGCTGATGCAACAAAACTGGAAATGAATGAGGCTAGTTAATTCAGTTTATTTTCATAGTTGTGTTACAAAAAGTATATTTTCCTTTTCAACTCTGTCAAGTTTTATTTGACAAATATCTGTGATTTGCCCGTATAATAATGGCATAAAATATCATATTACTATACACCCTATGTGGGTATGATAATGTATCAGCCCATTTATCAGCAAATCACAACCATTCTCCACAAAGAATGACTATATTGTACTTGCTTTACAATTAATTACATCATTTTTATGTAATCGTTAAAATGAGGTTCATTTTAGTTGTCTGTGTTTAATTAGGCAATATTTTTTTTTTATATGATTTAACAGGTTGAGATTTTAGTGATGAAGGCTTTGTCATTGGGGCTAGTTAAGGGTTCTATTGACCAAGTAGATGCCAAAGTACACATGACATGGGTACAGCCAAGAGTACTGGATAAGCAACAGGTGATTTATACTCTTTATTTTTTATTTACATTTGGTTTTTATATTGTATGTTTATTGATTCTTCTTGAGAATTTATTTCAAAATATGATTTTCAAGAAAGCAATATAATTTCAAGACTTGGACAATACTTGAAATGTCTATTGTCTATAGATATAAAATATTAATAACAGTACTATTCTCCTTATGAAAATTTAAACAATGACACAAGCAACTCTTTCAGTTGCAAGATAGTTGATCAGATATAGTCATAATTACTGCCACCACAACCAGGGACATTCCTTATCATTATTACTTCATCTTTACTGACCCATAATCAGAATTCCAGTGGGGGTTACCTTTGATAACCAGAGCTCTCTAGACCATTGGTGGTTCTAGAGAAAGAGAAGTAAAGGAGTTAATCGCCTGGAGCTAAAGCATTTCAACATATAAATCATCCTATTTTTAGAAATATGGCATTTTATCTCCATAGTAATTCAGCATCATGGTTATACCATAACCAAGACAAATTTACAAAAAAAAAAGAACTTTATTATCTTCGCCTGTGTATTTATTAATTGCTCAATAATGTAAGTGGCTTTGTTTTATATCTACACACAAGTGTGAGTAATTTGATCTTTTGTCCTTCCAGATTTCTATAATGCAGGAGAGACTTGTTAACTGGTGTGAGGACGTGAAATCTATGCAAAATCTGGTGGAGGTCAAAGCTCATGATATCCTCGACAAGTTATGATCATATTTTACATCAGGAATGAAACCCTCACAATTAAAACAGGACAACATTCTAAAAATGTGTTTTTCCTGATTTATAAATAACAATGTTTATACTGTCCATATGCATATGTTAAATGCAACTCTGTAAAATTTAATGTCAACTTAACGTACAACCAATAGTGCTCATGTTATTTTATTGTTCAGGGATGCGTTATAATTGAACAGTGTTCAAAATAAAGCAGTAATGCTTTTTATAGACTTTCCATCCTTAGATATGGTATTCAAGATTTAGATGGGGAGGGTGTCATTGTGTTGTTTGCTGCCTTGATCTACATTCAGTCTTGCTAAGGGAAATAAGGCTTGATGCACTGAAATCCCTAGACAGTTTAATAAAAAAAAATATATATATCCAGTATATGAAATTAGCAACAAATTCTGTGGAAACAATTATAAGTTGACAATTTAATTTATGTTTAGTGCAGTCTATAGTGCTTGCCTTTTCAGTTTTCTAGCTTTTTGCAGCAAGACTGGCTGTAGGCCTATAAATGTTAGTGAATAAAAAATAAAACACAAACAAAATTGGACATATGAAACACTCATTAAATGTTGTGTAGTATACAGAGTCGAGTGATAAGGTGGTTGGTAGGGTAAGGACTGGAGGGCTCGAGTGCACTTTTGAAGAACCCACTGCATCTTGAGGGTTCGTATCAGCTCCTGACAGCTTCTACAGTAGTCACAGACCACGTCCAAATGCGATTCAGCATAATGATGCTGCGAGTTATGGGTTATTCTCCTACCCCTACCTCAGAGTTTTTGTATTAAAATTCATATAGATCTATTCGAAGAAGAAACAGTATGGTTTTCGCTGATTTACATACTTTATTACGAAAATCAATTTTGTGAACAGTATTTATTTATGCATCTTAATACCTATAAATATAGAAATTAAGTACATTTCATTTATTTTAGTTCGACACCAACGGTATATATACTCGTGAGAGAAACATTCTGGAAACTACACTACAAAACATACCTTGGTACATACATTACAAACCATCAATTGATTTTATAACAATTGCACATATTGTAGGAATGACTTAGATGAAAGGTTAATCTATTGTTACAAATAAACGGTTAGCAGTGTTTTTGTAGATGATATCAACACTATACTATTCTGCTGCTGGCCTGGTACTAACATTACACATTCAAATAATTTCCGAATAACTTACAAATATTACTGTAGTTAATGCTTCAAAGGCTAATTCAGAGTGTGAAAGGAAGCACCAACAAATCTCTAACCAAGTGTGAAATCATTTAACTAAGCGATTACTCCACTAGGGTAGAGGACACGCCGTCCGTTGACGAATGCTTTGGGTCCCTGGTTTGAATTGCACCATTAATATCCATAGCAATATAATACTGTAACAATAATTTACAGCACCTGCAAAGCGATAAATTTATCATAATTTAAATATAGGCATATATTTCAACATGAATAATTAGTTATTTTTAGAATAATATTTTACATACTTGGGTAACCAGGCATACGATTTACAAACCATGCTTAAGTTAAATAATCTACCATAACTTTTATTTTTAAAAATCTCAAATCTTTTAAAACCTATGATTTATTTATAATTATTATATTTAACTAAAGAGACATTTAAGACATACAGTATAACTGGTGCCACATTCCAAAACTAGGCACAATGTAAAACCAGAATCAATCATGTTACTGTAGCAAGATACCTCTCTTTACAACTATTAAGTTTATTCTGTTCAAACAGGCACACTAAAATCCTATGTCTACTAAAACTTTAAATTTGCCATATAAAATCCAAATCAAAGAAAAATAATTTGCATAAAATTAACAGCACACTTTGAAATATCAGCTTTGCTTTTAAATATAGTATGCATATTATAACACAAGAGCCACTTATCTTCAAAAATTTATACATGATTCTGCATTAAAATATTTAAGTACAATTTACAAATTAGAATAGTTCCCATTGTTCTTACTTGAATAGAAACACTACATATGTCCAATTTGAATCATGATTTTGTCCAGATTCCAAAATCATTTAAAAGCCTGATAAACACGCTGAACAAATTTCATTCTGGTTTTGACGTCCTCTGCAGTCGCTGTCAAGCCCCAAAATTCAAAACGCTTCTCAACCACCGCTGTCCAGAACAACCCCCACATAAATAGTATCGTTGCAACCGTGAAAATCAAATCTACAACAAAAGTTAGGGCACCAATAATCAAAGCCTTTAATATGTACATTACAACTAAGAGTAATATGGCTTGCCAATAAAAACTCTGTTGTTTTATATTTTCTAACTTGGCCTTCTCTAGGACTCCAGACACCTTGTTTAAAACTGTTTGCAGCTCTATGCCCTTTGCTGGTAATTCTCCGGCATCAGATTCTGTCAAAAAAGCAAATTACATTTCAGTATAAATATGCAGACTTCATTGAATGTAATTAGAGTACGTATATTTCATTTATTTATCCTGGCGTGCCTTGGGCCCCAAAAGCACAAGGTCACCACGAAAAAAGTCTGGAGCCCTAGTAAACTATAATATAGTTAGCTATAATACTGTATAAAAACTTAAGTTCAACAAAACTACAAAAAAGTGAAAGGCCAAGTTACATTATAATTACATTATATATATATACAGAGTAAAATACTGTAAATTCAGTGTTTCAATAGCTGTAGGGATACAAAGAAATAATAACTACAACTTGATGTCTCAATTTCCAACACTTAAACATGAAGACACAGAAAAAGACAAAGAAGCACACCCTTACATCTACAACTCTGCCAAACTACACTAGGCAATGGGCCTTTACAGAGTGTCAATCATACTTAACAATTGACCAATCAGGACAAGGCCTGGGATATGCGTGCGTTCTACAAACACATGTTGTTCCACAAACGCATGTTTTTACCTACAATTAAGCCATTAGTGTGCAGGACCTTGCAACAATACCTTAGCAGAATGGTCCATTAATACTATAGAATACAAATTTATTTCCATTAATAAAAATTTTAATATATATACATATCATTAAACATCATTTATCACAGAGACAAAAACCACAGGGTTTGCTCACCATCTTTAGAGACAATGTCTAGTGTTGCTCTAACACCTTCATGATCCGAGTAAAATATGTCAAATCCTGGAATCTGTCCCATGGTCAAACAGCAGTCTCGGCAAACAACATCTTTGTCGTTACCATTGTACAGGATGTAGTCTATCCGTATACCTTCAGTAATTTCTTCCGGTTTCTTTTTCACATGGGTATATACGTTATTAGGTTTGTCACATGTGGTGCCTATATTACCATCCTGGAAAATGAGAGCGAAGAGAAATAATAAATAGCACACATGTTAAGGCTAAAAGATTACATTTTATTGTTATCATTTTTGTATTACACCTCATGATATGCTATAATTCTAACAAGGGTGATCAATCTAGCGAGGCAATTAAAGGTCATCTAAGAGCAATATAACCCGGTACCTAGGATTGGTAACTGAACATAATTGAAGCCTATAGCTGGGAAAACATTGTGTTGTACGTTTGCTAAATCAAAATCTGTTCCTTGTGCTGGATGATGCGATGCCATCTGTTGATTGTCGGTGGCAGTCTGAATGAATCATCATTAAAAAAGATCTGTTGCGCGTGCGTCGCGGCATTGCGTTCTCCATACAATCACGTCGGCAAATGACTGCTGGTTGCAGTGATCACCTGGCTTAAAATATGTAATATTTTACAGAAAGTCTCTTCAAAACTTTCCAATTGACATTACCAGGTCCATAGGCAAGTTTGTTTACTTACTTCTTCCATAAAAGACTCCTTCAAACAAAATCCAACGCCACCCTTGATGCAGTACAGCATCATACAGACATTATTGCATTATTGCACATTATAAAGTTACCCTTTTCTAGAAGACAAGTACAACCAGTGTATACTATTGACTGCTTTGATGGGCTATTATGTAGTATCAAACATGACATAACAAAATGCAGCAAATATACTGTACACTAAATACATAGATTGAACTAACAATATTATTTGTTTTCAACCCAACTGGCTCTTAATCTTTACCTCCTTGTTTGGTCTCTCTTCCCAGGCATCTCTCAAGTTTGCATTTTTTAAGATAATCTGCATACAAAGGGAGCTCTTCTCCGAGTTGAAATCCCCCATGACCAAGTTAACATCACTTGACTGACAAGTCTGTCGGACAAAGCTACTCAGTTCATAGGACTGGACGAGACGATGTGCGTAGTACTCGTCCTGGTCAATGAAACTCTCATCATGAGATGGTCCGTACATTGCTGTCATCTGGGAAAAAAACAATAATCATAGTTTTTCAGATTATTGAAGTGGCAATCTTATATAGTTAAATCATCAGTTTAGAGGTTGCCGACACTTCCATGCTTGTTGAAAATGCAAACATACTCAGCGCTCCATCCCTGTGGTTGGCAGTGAAGCAGTGAATAGCCTTACTACACCTAAATAAACTTGACTACTGTACTGTTCACTGTAAATCACCAGAATAAAACATGACCAGTGTGAAGTAAAATAATGTAAAGTGCTACAGTGATATGAATACATGTACTTTCTAATATAGTAATTACACAGTGTACAAACATAAAATTAGTTAAATGGAACCACTAGTTTAACATTTGCAGCTGTAGTAGAAGTGCATGGTTAAACTGGGTTGGTCAGGCTGTCAACCACAACCACTGTAAGACTGGCAACCCCACTTTGTAGTGTTAGCAAAATGCTGAATAGTACCCAGTAGCATGAAAGATAGATAACAAAGAGCAAGCAGATGAGCTTCTCGGAATCAATGGCCATTTATGCTTACATTAAAGAGTATGATTATTATGTAGTTGTACAATTTAAAAAAAGATATATTTTTAAAAAAATCTAAAAAAATATATATAAAGTACATACATATAACAAAACTTTAAAATGTGTAGAATGTCTTTACTTACATGTGTAGTGTAAACATTGATCTTCAGACCATCTATTTCCACTTGGCATAATCCAACCAGTTTCTTGGCGTACCAATCACAGTGACGGATCTTGTGTGGAAATGCGTTTAGAGAAAATGCCTTTTGCGCTGTGTCAAGGATTGGTCCTTTAGAAAAAATACAAACCCCACTGCCTATAAAGCCACTGGAAAAGGTGATTGGAAAATTATTTTAAAAAACTGTTCATGTTATATTTATTGTAAAATAAACTATACAAGACATACAGGTAAGTAAATTATAGATACAGTATGAAGGAAACATTAAATAAATCGATCTACCTCTGGACATCCTTACAAACATCAAGAAAATATATAAAATGTGACCCAAGCTCACAAACAGACTGTAAACTCGTCCTCAGGCAAAAATGAGTTTTTGTTATAATGGCATAGAACATATCATTTACTTTAAAATGACAGTTAAATGATCTCAATCGGGTGTCTGGAAGCAAAGTTATGACCGTTTGAATAATTGTCATCTTAAATCAAGTTTTGAGAAAAATGCTTTTATTTTCGGCAGGTTTCTATTCATTTTTCATTAGCTCCCATCTGAAAATGGTTGGAATACAGTTGGAATTTTAAACTCAAACTTCGGGAATAGTAAGATTAAAAGTTAATAACTTATACTTTATTTATTATACAAAAACCCAATTCACACAAAATTCACGTTTCGCCCTATTGAGGCTTGTTTCTCAATACAGTGCAGTGCGAGTTTACGGCCCTTTTGTGAGCTTGGGTCACAAATAAAAATATGAAAAATGAAACTAACTAAACAAATATTTCTTAACACGTTTTTCTACCAGTTTCACTTACACTTTCCAAATTAATTTTGTTTTTAATAGCAAATTGAAAGTGATAAATATTAGCATAATGGGAAGTTAATATGTTTTATCTTCCATTTATTTATTTATTGCCACTAATTTCTGTAAAATGTTTAAATGAAGATTCAACTCCAGTTAATATTTTCTTAATTATTATATCATATTACTTTGGGAGTCTCACTCAATATTATAGCTCTGATGGTGAGAGGTTGTTTTTGATTTATTGCTTTTATTGACTAATAAAGTTATATTGTATTGTATTAAGTCGTTGAAAAATCATGGTATTTTGACATACCTTGAACCCAGTTCAATGCAACAACCCCACTCATTCATAATAGGTAACAATATTAACTTCATTATCAACTTTATTTTTTTACTTATTCTTCATATATTTGTTTTTAAAACAGAAATTCACTTTTAGTATAAATTTACACCGACCTGTAGAAATAATGCGAATAAGGTAACACTTTCTTTAATCCCTCTTGTAAGTCCTTAATATCACTGTTCGTAAACACCTTAAAAAAAATTTTACATTTTTGAGATGTACAAAAAGAGGTCAAAACACGTTGAATTTTTAAAGCTTTATATAATTACTGATAATTAATCAACAATATAATTATCTGAGAAACATTACAAGGAATATATTTCTTATAGATCAAGGCAAATGTATGATAGAAATTAAACTGATATATTAATGGATTATGCTATTATTAAGGAATTCAATAATGAACAAATATAAGGTCTGAGTTTTCAATTATTAAATAACCCTGTTTTTTAACTGTGAGGCATATTTACTGCACAGGCAAGAATATTTGTTTTCATTGTATTTTCACTCATTACCGTATTTGGCCAAATAAAAAAAATGAGTTGTTTCTCGTACCTTTGCTCATTCATTTTCTCTGCGGGATGTAATCAGCGTAGGACAACCCGGGGGCATTCCGGAGTCGCCAGTGTAAACAGCACTGAATTTGATTCCGGAATTAGGCCTCACCTGGCGCCTACCACAGCTGTGGTCAGGTAGGCCTAAACTTTGCTAACAACAGGCTAGGCCTAGACACTTTTCAAATTAAACCCTCTACGCTCTGGTATAGACTTGATATCAAAACTGCTGATTTAATTCGCATAATTTAAAAACAATCTGCAGGTACATTGCTTCAATATTGACAATAATTGTGGCTTCGTGGCGATGTGATGATCACCATCGCAACAAAAATTGAGGGCGGTATTTGAACCGGAGTTCGTTGCCGATGTAAAATGGGAGCATCTCGGGATCAACTTGGACTTTTTCGTTTGATGTAAATGGGAAATGCACCCGGGATCACTCCGGAATTAACCCGGGTCGATTCTGCCCTTGGCAGTGTAAAAGGGGTACTACTGTAGTATCATAGATCCTCCACACTTGACTTGTTTAGGCCTACTAATTACTATAAGTATGGAATTCCCTGCAAACCTTATTTCAATGGAAATGAGGTGTGCTTTCCAGGCTTAAAGACAAATGTATTATTAGACTGACTCATCCTTGAGTCACATGATCAACCTACCTCTTGCAGTGCCACTATATCATATTCCCCTTTTGCCAATTCTTGTATAATCTTCTTGAACCGTATTTCCTTATCCTTGGAAAGGTATGGAACACCCCTGAAATAAGCATCATAAACAGTGATTGGCTGTTGAAAAGTCAACAAAGCTATGCACAAAGAAGATGAATCAATCACATTAGTAAACTTTAAAAAGCAGGTTGTAAAAAAGCCTAATTATAAATCTTACTTAGGCTGAGCTTGCTAAGTTGTTAGTTAGGTGCCATATATAAGAAAAGACAATTCTATACCTTGTTTAGCAAACCCGCCGGCCGTTGGTAATGATTTCAAATAAAAACAAATTTTATATTTGACTGAAAAAATGGAAATTTCACAAAAAAAATAAAAGTTTTTCTATATTTTTATTATGCACGCCGCTGCCTTGAAATCTCCAAAAATAAGATATGTATATTTCTTCCTAATTATACAAATTTAAAGCATTTATTAACCACCTCATTACTAGTCCCTACCTGTCCTAGGCCTACAATGTTTAAATTCACCAATAAAATGTTAATTTTATATTCTCCTCCTCCATCTGGATGTTTTTAGCAAAACTATCTGCTAAATAAGAAAACAAAATGTTATTTTTATTTCCGACTTCCTATGGCGTATTTAAAAAAAATAAGTTCACAAAAAAAGATATAAAAAAGTCTCAATAATCCTTATAATAAATAAAAAACAACAATAAGAGTAAGAGTGTACGAGAAGACACATTCCAAACAAAGTATCCTCTGCTAACATACAGCATTACTGCAGCAATGCCTGGCTGGGTTTAGGCCTCCAATCATTACTTTAGTTTTACACTTACACACAATTTCAATTTCCAACCACTCCACTCCCCTTCTTTAAGATTTTATCTACCCTAGGCCAGCACCGGCAGGCTAGTCTAGGCCCTAACCAGGCCTGGGCCTGGCCTAGGTTAGGTGAACTAGCCTACCTACTAGGCCTAGCTAGGCCTACTTTACTATACTAGGCTAGCTCTGCTGGTGGTAGCTGGCTTTTTTCAATTTACGTAATAATCATCAACGTTGATCCATTTAGTGGCATGTTTTACATTTAAAAGTTTACTCACCAACAATTTAACGTTAAAACTTGCAATGTAGTGTGTTTCCCACTCATTTTGCAGTGTTTTTGCTGATCTTTAGTACGACCTTTCCTTTTTGAAAACTTACCTTGACCTCTAGGCCCATACGTTTTCTATTTAAACGACGGATACCTGACTTCCTGATTTACACAACTACTAGCTATTTCCCCAGTTGCCTGTCATATAGCTCAATAAAATACACCGGTTAGGCACAATAAGGCTATTCACAATAGGACTAATAATGTATTGACAATATGTTCGTACTCTTGGTATTAGTACTTAAAGAGTCTACGCAAAATATCCAATATGGCAGCTTCCATGACGTTGCTCGTGTGACTGGAATTCATGTCGATAGTTTTAATTTATCATTAATAATTTTGAAACGCATTCATACATTGTTAGTTGGTAAATAGACAGTAAATTAGGAGTATAAGCCCGGGTTAATTAATTAGCGTTAGGACTGGGTTTAGGGCCTAACTAACCTAGGGTAGGCCTATAGTATAGTAGTAAACTACAGTAGGCTTAGGTTAGGGCCTAGCTAGGCTAGGCCCTATCAAGGCTAGGCTAGGCCCTATCTAGGCTAGGCCTAAAAAAAAGGCCTAGCAGGCTAGGCCTAACCTAAGTCTGAGGTCTAACATAGAGAAAGAGTAGGCATGGGTCCCTGGCTAGGCTTAGGCTAGGTAAATTTGTTCGCGCGAATCAAAAGCGATCTAAATGTGTGTATATATATATATATATATATATATAGATTAAAAGGCAAAATACTGGAAAACAACAATGCTGTGGGAAACAATGGCTGGATCTCAGTAATTGTGTTGCCCACGCCAGACCGACCGACCTAAATTTTACGAAATTCAGTGTCAGCATTTTTAGTTTTTTTTCCTCTCTTTTTGACTACAACGAACAATATTTTTGGACAGTATAAGCAAATAAGGCTTGGCCGGTCAGGCTAGGGGGCCAAGGCCTAGCCTATTTTGCCGGATGGTACGCAATGCAAATCCAAAATTATTGTATTATAATGTATATTATTGTGTATTCTCTACTTTTTAGGCGTAAACACATTTTTGGTTGTTAAAAAAAGAAAAATTTTCCTACTGACCTAAGCATTTTTTGGATTTTTCCTAAAACGTGGCCAATACAACAATTTTTTTTTGCCTCATGCACATGCGGTCACATTGAGTTTTCACTTCAGTGAAATCAGTAGTTTAAACTGTCTACTTTTTTCAAAGCGAAAAAATGCACAGCCAATCAGAGCTCAGGAAGCGAAAAAATAAGTCTGTATAGGCTGATTTAAGTGAATTATAACAATGATTTCACCAACCAGGTGTAATATTTATTGTAGGCCTATTGAAAATGATTCATTTTGACACTTTTTTATTTTCTGAATAAGATTGAAAATATTTAAATTTTCAATGGAACAGTTCCTTTGTCTGGATTTACTTTGTTCATGATGTTGAAAAGTACATATATAGGAGCATGCTCAGTGGGAATGTGTGAGTTTGTAGCTTATGCAATCCCAGTTGTGCCTAAGCATGGCACTGCCAAAGTAGCATCCTATTAATAATATTATTAATAGGTCCATGATCTAACTATCCAACTCGGATTTGTAAATTACTGATAAAACTGTACATGTGACGCTAAACAAATAATTTTTTTTTATTTGGCCTTATTTTAGTTTAATTTTTTTTAAATTATAATTGTACAGGATTTAGCATAAGTAATTATTTTAATTTCAGCTGTACATTTATTATAATTTATTTCATGTGTAGAACATTAATAAAACAAACATAAATTAACAAAATAAAAAAATAAAAACTTTTTTTGCAATTTCATTATATATTTTAGACTTGTTAATATGGAGAGTGATCAAGATTCTGAGAATCAGCTTGTGGATGGAAGTGATGTAGTGGAAGTAAATGAAGATGACCTTGTTGAGGTTATTGACCTTGATCATCAAGGTGAAGAAGGTACAACAACCCTTTTCAATATATGCTACATTTAAATGTTTTTCAGTACATACATCTGAGCATCTGATTGGTTGAAAATGCAGAACTGGTTTAAATAAATAATTAATAATAATAATGATATAATAATAATATTAATGATAATAATAATAATAGTAATAGTAATAATAATAACAATAATAATAAAATAATGTGTTAGACTTCTAAAGCTCATAATGCCAACAAGTCCTCTAAGTGCTTCACATAATTACCACTGTTCATTGGATCAAGCACATACTGTATGGAACACATGCTCAGCTCCCTGGGAAGAATTCCATAATGCCTAACAAAAAAAATGTTTGTTTGCCCTCCAGCGCCCGCCCCTAGCTCACTGAGAAATTGAAAGTTTTTTTTTGTTTTTTTTTTCAATTTTTTTGTTCACAAATTTTGTTATTATTTTTCTCCATTTTGCACATGAAAGTTGTCTAAATTTGGTGTCGTCTGCAAAATAATGATTATGGCTTATTTTTATTCAGTCTGATGAATACCCTTTGAAAACAAATAGTGAGACAGGTATAATTGCAAGCATTGCAATTTAATACTATGTAGGGTCAACCATGAGTGACCGACCTGTTTGGTATAACTTAAATACCTCGTGAAGGGTGCATTTACACAACTACTAGCTATTTCCCCAGTTGCCTGTCATATAGCTCAATAAAATACACCGGTTAGGCACAATAAGGCTATTCACAATAGGACTAATAATGTATTGACAATATGTTCGTACTCTTGGTATTAGTACTTAAAGAGTCTACGCAAAATATCCAATATGGCAGCTTCCATGATGTTGCTCGTGTGACTGGAATTCATGTCGATAGTTTTAATTTATCATTAATAATTTTGAAACGCATTCATACATTGTTAGTTGGTAAATAGACAATGTAAATTAGGAGTATAAGCCCGGGTTAATTAATTAGCGTTAGGACTGGGTTTAGGGCCTAACTAACCTAGGGTAGGCCTATAGTAATTCATAGTAGGCCTAGGATTAGGGTCGTAGCGGCCGCCAGGGAAAGCGGCCGCGAGTCGATACACAGCAATTTGTATGGAGCGCCAAGCGCGCAGTACTGTATGCAAAATGTATGTTGGATAATGGGCATCAGAGTTCGATATTAATACTGCTTTAATCAATTATCAAATTAATGTATATTTTCTTTCATAATTTATATATAGCCTAAGCCTAGTATATAAATCGAGACTTAATATTTAGTTAGATTATTTATTATATCAATTGATTTATAGTATGCCTATTTTCTTACAGAAATGGATGGTACTTTTTAACTGGCTTCTTTCTTTAGTTATCTATTCGAATTTTACTAACTTGTGTTCAGTTTGTTCTTTAGTGAATGAACATCTGTTTGTCATTGCATTTGACCTATGTTTTTCACGTTCATCACATTTTATTACATTGTAAATTTAGTATTGACAGATCCCATGTTGAAATCCGTTTGTGTCCTGAAAGAAATATAAAATACAAGTTCATTATACATAAAAATCAGAACTGATAACATATAATAAATATCAATTTAATCATATCATAATTCAATTATGTCATGTACGTACAAAATGTTTCGATCTGTAATCAATCTGTAAACAAATCGATCTTTAATCAATCAATCAATCGGAATAGCGCTACTGGCGTTCCATACATTTTGAGCGTGGCCGCTTTCCCTCGCGGCTGCTACGACCATACTCCCTATAGTATAGTAGTAAACTACAGTAGGCTTAGGGCCTAGCTAGGCTAGGCCCTATCTAGGCTAGGCCTAACCTAAGTCTGAGGTCTAACATAGAGAAAGAGTAGGCATGGGTCCCTGGCTAGGCTTAGGCTAGGTAAATTTGTTCGCGCGAATCAAAAGCGATCTAAATGTGTGTATATATATATATATATATATATATATAGATTAAAAGGCAAAATACTGGAAAACAACTGCTGTCTCTTATACACATCTAGATGTGTATAAGAGACAGATATTATATAATAAAAAAAATTGTGTTGCCCACGCCAGACCGACCGACCTAAATTTTACGAAATTCAGTGTCAGCATTTTTAGTTTTTTTTTTCTCTCTTTTTGACTACAACGAACAATATTTTTGGACAGTATAAGCAAATAAGGCTTGGCCGGTCAGGCTAGGGGGCCAAGGCCTAGCCTATTTTGCTGGATGGTACGCAATGCGAATCCAAAATTATTGTATTATAATGTATATTATTTTGTATTCTCTACATTTTAGGCATAAACATATTTTTGGTTGTTAAAAAAAGAAAAATTTTTCCTACTGACCTAAGCATTTTTTGGATTTTCCCTAAAACGTGGCCAATACAACAATTTTTTTTTGCCTCATGCACATGCGCTCACATTGAGTTTTCACTTCAGTGAAATCAGTAGTTTAAACTGTCTACTTTTTTCAAAGCGAAAAAATGCACAGCCAATCAGAGTTCAGGAACGAAAAAATAAGTCTGTATAGGCTCATTTTAATTGAATTATAACAATGATTTCACTAACCAGGTGTAATATTTATTGTAGGCCTATTGAAAATGATTAATTTTAACACTTTTTTATTTTCTGAATAAGATTGAAAATATTAAAATTTTCAATGGAACAATTTCTTTGTCTGGATTTACTTTGTTCATGATGTTGAAAAGTACAATATAAAAAGTAACAATATAGGATCATGCTCAGTGGGAATGTGTGAGTTTGTAGCTTATGCAATCCAAGTTGTGCCTAAGCGTGGCACTGACAAAGTAGCATCCTATTAATAATAATATTAATAGGTCCATGATCTAACTATCCAACTTGGATTTGTAAATTACTGATAAAACTGTACATGTGACGCTAAACAAGTAATTTTTTTTTATTTGGCTTTATTGTAGTTTAATTTTTTTTTTATTATAATTGTACAGGATTTAGCATAAGTAATTATTTTAATTTCAGCTGTACATTTATTATAATTTATTGTAATTATTAATGTGTAGAACATTAATAAAACAAACATAAATTAACAAAATAAAAAAAAAAA
This sequence comes from Anneissia japonica, assembly GCF_011630105.1. Classification (NCBI taxonomy): domain Eukaryota; kingdom Metazoa; phylum Echinodermata; class Crinoidea; order Comatulida; family Comatulidae; genus Anneissia; species Anneissia japonica. The sequence continues at coordinate 69,457 of NW_022704401.1, read as the reverse complement.
ACTTTTTTTGCATTTTCATTATATATTTTAGACTTGTTAATATGGAGAGTGATCAAGATTCTGAGAATCAGCTTGTGGATGGAAGTGATGTAGTGGAAGTAAATGAAGATGACCTTGTTGAGGTTATTGACCTTGATCATCAAGGTGAAGAAGGTACAACAATCCTTTTCAATATATGCTACATCTAAATGTTTTTCAGTACATACATCTGAGCATCTGATTGGTTGAAAATGCAGAACTGGTTTAAATAAATAATTAATAATAAATTACTGATTTGTTGTCCTCTTGATGAACATGTCCTTCAATCCGATTTAGATACTATATACAATTGGAGTAAGAATAATCACATGACTATTAACGAAACTAAATTTAAAATAATGAGAATCACCCGCTCAAAAATTGTCAGTGAATCCTTGAAAACTTACAGTATTAATGGTTCCCAACTCGACATTGTAAAACATTATAAGTATCTTGGTGCTATTATTTCTTCAAATTTAGGGTGGGGGGAACATATAAAATCTGTCATATCTAAATCTTCACGTCTCTTGGGTTTCATCAAACGGCTCATTCCTTTTTCTAATTCAAAACTCATATTAAAATTATACACTGCTCTTGTTCGACCTCTCATTGAGTATGGTGTGTCCCAGCCTGGAATTCCTATCAACAAGGACATATTCAGCAATTAGAACGCATTCAAAAGGAGAGCGACGAGGGCCTGTTATTTATTTATCAATTGTCCACCTTATGAAGAGAGACTTACTAACCTTAGAATACATTCTCTAAAACACCGATTTAATTTACTGACAATCTCATTAATTTGTAAGTGTCTCTACTCAATTCATGATTTGGATATATTTCCATTTGTTTCTGTCAATCAAAGACACACTGACAATTTAAAATTTACACATGCTTTAGCCAGGACTAATGCTTTAAAACACACAGCTTTTAATAGTTTCCCCCGACTCTGGAATGCTTTACCTGCTGATAAAAGAAATTTATTACTCTTTAACATTAATAATTTTTTGATGGAACTGAATGATTATTATAACAACATTTAAGGGATTTGGGAATTTGCTTGATTGTTCTCTCTGTGGTTTATTTTATCTGTACTTTTTATTAGGCCTTTTAATCTTTTTGTAATTATATTATGTTTTCTTATACCGTACTGCATTTTAATGTTTATAATATTTTTAAAATTATGTATATAGAATTGCGATATTGTATTTTTGTTGTCATGAGGAGAGCCCCTCGACAGTAGATCTTCTACATTTGGGCAATCCTGCCACATGACAACAATTACTCTTTTTGAAATTTTATATTTGTATATTTTATATATTTATATCTATTTGGCGAAATAAATGAAATGAAATATAATAATAATATTAATGATAATAATAATAGTAATAGTAATAATAAAAATAACAATAATAAAATAATGTGTTGGACTTCTAAAGCTCATAATGCCAACAAGGCCTCTAAGTGCTTCACATAATTACCACTGGTCATTGGATCAAGCACATACTGTATGGAACACATACTCATCTCCCTAGGAAGAATTCCATAAGGCCTAACAAAAGAAATGTTTGTTTGCCCTCCAGCGCCCGCCCCTCACTCACTGAGAAATTGAAAGTTTTTTTTGGTTTTTTTTTCAATTTTTTTGTTCACAAATGTTGTTATTATTTTTCTCCATTTTGCACATGAAAGTTGTCTAAATTTGGTGTCTGATGCAAAATAATGATTATGGCTTATTTTTATTCAGTCTGATGAATACCCTTTGAAAACAAATAGTGAGACAGGTATAATTGCAAGCATTGCAATTTAATACTATGTTAATTTTGGTGACAGGAGAAAAAAAAAAAACTAAAAAAAAAAAAAAAAATGTTTTTGCGCCCGCTCCTCCTATGCAATATCCAGCATTAAAGGGCAAACAAACAATTTATTTTTTTTTAGGCCTAATTTTGCAGCTGTAGTCAGCACAATTTGTGTTCGAGGTTACCAAACAATTATTTCACAAAGACCTATGCCTAGGACATAGTTTTTACTGTGTAGAGGCTGTACTATCATAAGCAGAAATATTTTTAGTAAAATATATCTCAACAATTTTTGTCCTTTTCAAGATGGAAGCGAGATGGAGATGGAAGGATATGATGGGGAAGATGAAGAAGGAGCTGAAGAGGAAAAAGAGGAGGATGAAGCTAGGATGGAAGACATACAAGATGATTCTGACTTCTGCTTCAAAGCACATACAGGTATTGAAGTGGGACACCCTGCCCCACTTAAAGTTTTTGAATATTAAATGAAATTAATCAAATGAATTTCATTTAAATTTAAGTTTGAGATTGCGATTTATGGGCCATCTAGTAAAGGTATAGAGGTACAGTATTTACTTCAGCACTGGAGGATTCATTTCCGGCCGTCTAGAGGTGCCATAATCATAAATTTTCTTACCTTGTGCCCTCTGTTGGTGAAAGTTCCTCTCTGGACCCTTTATTTCAAATTTCTGGATCTGCCACTGCTCAGCCACAACCATCTTCGGGCTGAGGTAGTCTAAACCCTCTATCTGTAAAATTCTTTATCAAGGTACCTTCTGTTTCAGATTTTTAATTTTTTAAAAATTTATAACATATACATTATACAATTTCAGACAAAATGTAACTGTGTCTTTTTAAAATGGTCCTGTCTAAATTAATACAATTGATACTTAATTTCAAAAATGATAAAAGCTTAATCTACCACCTAGAGTACACTGAGTTTTGGATCCACCACTGATTTTAAGTGATATTCTAAACAGCAAAACATCATTTTGTATGGTTATTAATAAAAAAGCATTTATTATTTATCAAAATTTAGCTTCAGTGTTCAGTTGTGATCTTGACCCCAAAACATCTAGCTTGGCTATTACTGGAGGAGAAGACGATAAGGCTTATGTGTGGAACATAGCCGATGGCACAACAGCTCTAATCTGCACAGGTTTGGAGATTATATTTCCTTCAATCATGACTCTAGTTTTTTGATAAGATTCATCTTGTACCGTGCTGTTGGGCGTCTTTATGTCAGTTCAGAATATTACCGGCAGTGGCATCGAGAGCCAGTAAGGGACCTAGGGCAACACCTCACCTGGGCCCCCTTCTTCACTTGGGACCCCACTTGGCTGCGCCCCAAATTAAGTCTCCTTCTAAGACCCTATTTGTCCAAACCTACATACATGAATATGATTCCATGTGATTATTTTTTCGCAAAGATGCCCATAAAACCATAATGTAGAGTTTGTTCTGACAACAAAAGTTTTCATCCTGGCTTGGGCTCGGGCCCTATGGAGATTTTGTTTTACCCCGAAAATTTTTCATCTTGGTCCGGGCCCCCCAGTAGACCCGGGCCCCGGTGCAGCAACCCCCTCCCTGACCCCCCTTCTCGACGCCACTGATTACCGGTAATTGCTTTTACAAATTAGCATATTCATGACTGCTAACTCACAGGCTCAGTTGAAATAGAAGCCAGTAAATACTTTTATAACACCGCTAAATAGATGCCTGTCATTTGAGTGGTGGATTTCATATCATGTGACATTGGTTATTTACTCCATTTACTCATCATGGAAATTTAGTTCCACCGTGCATTTTTATTTCCATCTGTGTATTTTCTTTCCACCTGTTTTTTCCCATTACACGGTGCCTAGGATACGATATGGCAATCAACCTAATACAATCTTTTGATTGGTTAAAGAGACACTATTCTATTCTATTTAGAAAAAGGGTAAATTTTTTCATAAAACATTAAATGACTAGAATCTCCATTCAGAAAAATGGTAGATTTTTTTCATAAAATATCAAATGACAAGAATCTATTTCATGTGTTATAAAACAAATAATGAATGTTTTTTATTTGTGCAATGGAAAGAATATTTTAATTTGTTAAAAGTTTGACTGTTCCATTCATTTCGGCTCCACTCATGAATATTCAGTATTTGTATAATATTGTATTTAAAAATTGATTGCAGGTCCAACATATGTCTATATTAACTTCTTTTATTTAGGACATTCGGACTCGGTCACCTGTGTAGGGTTCAGCAGTGACTCAAAGTTTGTTGCTTCGGGTGACATGTCCGGACTAATCAAAGTGTGGAGCACAGAATCCTGGGAAGAAATTTGGTCATTTGAATGCTCTGACCTAGAGGTAGGAGCAGAAGAAATTTAAATTCTATTACCAATTTATTGGTAAATTGAGAAAACAAATATTCATGCAATATGATGCTTATTGTAAATTGTTTTAATGAATGAATTTATTTTGAAAATCTCAAAATCACATAAACGTAAGTAGATTTGAAAAATGTGACTGTGTTATCTTGAAACAGGATGGGTTTGATTTAGTTGCACACACCTACCTGCACAAAATAACAATTCTCTTGTTCATCAATAATCGTATGATGACATTAGATATTTCATAAATTATTGTGCCCTCTATAATCAGAAACTGATAATAATCATTTTTTCCCCGAAGTGGATGAAGTGGCATCCATCTGCCCACGTCCTCCTGGCAGGCACTGCAGATGGTGACATTTGGATGTGGAAGATACCGAGTGGAGAATGCAAGACCATGCAAGGTCATGGGTGTCAGACCACCACGGCAGAGATCTTTTCAGATGGTAAGTGATCTACTAATGAAAATCCTCTTTATAAGCAGGCAGATTCAAGGTGGGCAACCTTGGTTTCTAAATTTTTGAATGTGAAAAAAATAATGAGGTAAACAAAAATTTTCTTCAAAAATGTTGAAAGTGCTCTTTCCAGCCATGTAGAGGTGCCATAGACATACAATTTTGTACCTCAGCTGTCCCAACTATTGTCTTGCTCTTCAAATTCCTGGATGCTCCATTGATAAGCCTCAGCATGAAACACAGCAGTTGTAATTTAAATATTTTTCCTAGAGTTATTGAAATATATCATATATCCTGTGAATTAGAGTAGCTTGCATTTTTTTTTCGCTATAGTAAATTTCTTTCTAATTGAAGAACAGGGAGAGATGTTTTATGAATATTCAGACCCATGGAAATGAAGAAATAGCAATAAAAAAGCAAGTGTTTTTATTACTTAGGTAAACAGTGTTCTGCAGGTTATGAAGATGGCGTTATTAAGGTTTGGGATTTAAAGACAGCTAAAGCATTGACAACATTCAAAGGTGAGTTGAGTGAGTGTAGAGGTCTCCCTCTAATTATAGATATCTCCGGTGACAGACTACCTCCAATTAAAAACCACATTTCTGCAGCGTCGAGTGAATGCCCATGTTAGGTCTTTTTGATAATACAGGTCTCCTTCCAATTGAAAACCCCTCCAATTAATGACTGCCTCCAATTAATGACTGCCCCCAATTATAGACCACAATTCTGTGGCCCCAAATTACCAAATGTCTTTTATCTTTATTATTCTAATTAGAGACCAAAGCTGCTAAAGACTATGGAAACCTCAGTCTCAAAAGTGGTCTTTAATTGGAGGGAGACCTGATAGTCATAGGCATACTACTGTATTATCACGTTCTTGGTATATTGTCCAGGGTGTTGCAATACCTACATCTGTCTGTCCATAGTTTAGTAAGGTGTGGTAAAACAGTATGTACATCTGTATGCAGATTACCCATAATGAAGCTAATATAAGAATGTTTAAAATCATTATGTTATTTGTATAAAAGTGTGGAGAGTACCTTCGTTGGTTGTCAGTAATAAAGTAAATTTTGAAATTTGTATTGCTAAAGCTATCAAAACTTGTTTTGCCAAAATATTTCATTCACAGTTCTGTAGCAAAGAAAATGCATTAGTATATAAGTGGATATTAGAAGCGACTTCCTCCACTAACAAGGGTTGAGAGTAGTCATTTAAGACACATGGAACTATATCCCCCTTTGGAGTGTGTAAATGTTTCATAGGTGTTTGATGCAATGATCATGTAATAATGTGAAAAAGATTTGGCACTATATAAAACAGACATATGTCTATTAAAATAAATTTTGTATTTTGTTTTTATAATTTTTATATTTACTTTTTAAATATTATTATATTCATCAGTAATGAGCATTGATTAGTCTATTATAATATAAATAGGGTTTATGTCTATTCCCCTGCCTTGTCTAGTCTAATAACTACTTTATTCTTGCTTTGTTTTTCTGAAATAAATAATTTATGTATTGCTTTTTAAGGAAATTCTGGTCACCAAGACAGTGTGACATCTTTAGATTGCCATGACAACAACAATCTCATCTTGTCAGGATCTGTTGATGGGTCAAGCAAGATATATAATTGTAATACTGGGAAGGTAAGTTTGTCCTCAGCCACATTTCGAAGTAGAACTTGTAGTTCTACTTGTTTGTAGTTATGCACTTGGCAATTGTATTCCCGGCCTCTCCCCCCAGACCCGGGCCATAGAGCGAGGCACTGGGCGAAACTGAGTCGTGGAGGTACACATAGTTGTGTC